>NW_027423446.1:90000-260000 GCF_048934315.1 Petromyzon marinus
GTGTGGGTGAGTATTTGAGTGGGTGAGTGTGTGAGTGAGTGTGTATGTGAGTGAGTGAGTGTGTGAGTGTGTGTGAGTGGGTGAGTGGGTGTGTGAGTGTGTGAGTAAGTGAGTGAGTGGGTGAGTGTGAGTGAGTGTGTGAGTGAGTGAGTGTATGAGTGAGTGTGTGAGTGAGTGTGTGAGTGAGTGTGTGAGTGATTGTGTGAGTGAGTGAGTGTGTGAGTGAGTGTGTGAGTGAGTGTGTGAGTGAGTGAGTGTGTGAGTGAGTGTATGAGTGAGTGTGTGAGTGATTGTGTGAGTGAGTGAGTCCAGCAAAAAACATCCTCCTACCTCCTCGGTGGTCCTGGACGTTAATGCTGCTGTGGTGTTTGTGAGCAATGCCATGGGGGGGAGCCCAAATTCAATCGGCTGCTCCCCTTATGGCGCTCCTAGCCGCCACGAGGGCCACCTTCAATTCAATTACCACGATATGAATATCGAACTTTCTGGCCAAACTCCATCTGGCAGAGCCAGACTGAACCCCACTCTCGGGTTACCTCCAGCAACAGGAGACGCCTGCGATTGGCCGCGTGGAATATTGGGGCCCTCGTTGCAGTGGAGAGGCTGCCACTCCTTTGTCAGGAGATGGACCGGTGTCGCATCGAGCTTGCGTGGAATACCAAGGAAGGTCGAGTGGACCATTTCTGGCTGCAGTGATCATGAGGGGTGGACAGTTCTCCACTCGGGGCAAGAGACTGCCAGACAAGAGGGAGTGACGCAGCTTTTTATCAAAATAATCAAGGGGGTGTGTTGTTTTGTTATGAACAAAATTCAATGTAAAAATTAAATATGATCGAATAATAAAATAAAACAAATGTGAAAATTACGTAGAATATGTTAATGTATGTAATTAAGTGTGATTAACTAAAAATGTGTGTGAAGTGTAATTAATTATGTATGTGTAGCAGGTTCAACTGAGTCACAGACGTGCTCTTGGAGGCAATACATTTATTTAACACCAACACACGGGGTAACTGCCCCTTAACACAATAACAACCTATGGTGGTGACCACCAGGCTAACTATACTAGTTGCCACGTGACTGGTGTAGTTAGCCAGGTGGTGACCACCAGGCTAGCTACACTAGTTACCACGTGACTGGTGTAGTTAGCCTGGTGGTCACCACCTGGCTAGCTACACTAGTTACCACGTGACTGCTACAATGGACTGGACCACAGCTCGGGCCCAGGTGCACGTGTTGGAGACTCGGTAGAACGTAGGACGTAGACGAAGGATTCCTCAGGATGAACAACAACGCCGGTCCCTCTGGGGACCCGGCTTACATCCTCTGCGGTGTGGCTGGAGGCCCTTGGCCACGACCACCTTCCAGAATCCTCGAGCGGGATCGGGACCCTGACACGTGACCACCCCTAGCCCCCACTTGGGGGCCCTTTGTAAACTTAACTGGTCACGTGTCCTCTGGGGTCAACCAGAGTGCCATGGTCTTTAGCGACCCCTTCCCTACGGCCGGCACTCCCACCCCCGATCCTGTAGGGCTGGCACTGCACGCCAAGCGTGATTTCATCCAGCGCTACCATTCAGCACTGACCAAGCCCCTCTAGGGCTGGTACTAGACCCACACCATAGCGGTGTCCACGATGTCGTAACACCGCACGCCGTGCCTCTTTAGGGCCGGCACTGTGCAGTGACATGCCGCGATGTCACTACATAAGCACAAATTGCATAAGTACGTACATGTCTGCCGATTTATCAACACCAAATGCAAGCTTGGGCAAGGCACCAAAACATAAAAAAACCAGTCCCGGACCACACCAAGATAACGCAGTCCCTTAATTAAAACAGCTTTTTACTTAAACTATTTTTTTTATTTCACCAGGTAAGGCCCAATGACCATTTTTAGCTCATTTTCACAAACCACCTGGTCACAACTAAGTGGCTTTCAAGTGGAAATTTATACCAGCCAAATACTCTAAATGTGTGATGTTGATTCTAACTGTGGAGGGAAAACCCGTAGGACGCAGAGAATAATCCACGCAGCCACGGGGAAAACATGCAAACTCCAAATAAACAGGCGTCAGGGTCGAATCCACGACCACCTGTATACCAGGCCTGGTAGTTAACATCTTTCTACCATGGCGCCCTGTGTGGTCCAGTTGATTTTCTGACGTTACTGCTCCATAACCTTTATGCTCCTGCACTGTAAGTGTTGCTTACAGCTGTTGGAGCCATTGTCGGGGTTTTGAGTTTGTTTTGTGTCCGTATTTAATTATTCCTCTGGGTTGTGGTTTCTTGACCTTTGCGTGGCGCCTACGTAGATCCAATCTTTGCCGTGCCACCACACAACCTCTAAGTGTGTGAGAGCAGTGGATAAGGCAGCGTTATTGGCCAATGAGTTATCAGGATCTCTGAGTCTGTGGACCCTTTTTTTAAATGTGTCTTACAACGTATCTATCCTTCTCTTCATTTAGTATTGAGCACTGCGGTAGCGAGATGTTAATACCTCGCCTGGTATACAGGAGGGCGTGAGTTTGATCCCGACCCTGATGCTCGTATATTTTGGCGTTTGCATATTCTCCCCATGGTCACGTGGATTTCTCTTCGGGTCCTCCGGTTTTTCCCTCCACATTGTAAAATCAACATGCGTCTAGAGTAATTGGCGCCGATGATGGCAGCCTCGGCCGGTTGGTGCGCCCTGTTTTGTCCAGTTTTGTCTTGAGAGGGGCCTGCTGTTCAACACACTCGTACTGGTGAGAGAGGCCTGCTGTTCATCACACTCGTGCTGGTGAGAGAGGCCTGCTATTGAGGGGCCTGCTGTTCATCACACCCGTGCTGGTGAGAGAGGCCTGCTGTTCAGCACACCCGTGTTGAGGGGCCTGCTGTTCAGCACACCCTTTCTGGTGAGAGAGGCCTGCTGTTGAGAGGCCTGCTGTTCAGCACACCCGTGCTGGTGAGAGGGGCCTGCTGTTCAGCACACCCGTGCTGGTGAGAGGGGCCTGCTGTTCATCACACCCGTGCTGGTGAGAGAGGCCTGCTGTTCAGCACACCCGTGCTGGTGAGAGGGGCCTGCTGTTCAGCACACCCGTGCTGGTGAGAGAGGCCTGCTGTTCAGCACACCCGTATTGAGGGGCCTGCTGTTCAGCACACCCGTGCTGGTGAGAGGGGCCTGCTGTTGAGGGGCCTGCTGTTCAGCACACCCGTGCTGGTGAGAGGGGCCTGCTGTTCAGCACACCCGTGCTGGTGAGAGGGGCCTGCTGTTGAGGGGCCTGCTGTTCAGCACACCCGTGCTGGTGAGAGGGGCCTGCTGTTGAGGGGCCTGCTGTTCAGCACACCTGCGCTGGTGAGAGAGGCCTGCTGTTGAGGGGCCTGCTGTTCAGCACACCCGTGCTGGTTAGAGAGGCCTGCTGTTCAGCACACCCGTGCTGGTGAGAGGGGCCTGCTGTTCATCACATCCGTGTTGGTGAGAGAGGCCTGCTGTTCAGCACACCCATGCTGGTGAGAGAGTTCTGCTGTTGAGAGGCCTGCTGTTCAGCACACCTGCGCTGGTGAGAGAGGCCTGCTGTTGAGGGGCCTGCTGTTCAGCACACCCGTGTTGGTGAGAGGGGCCTGCTGTTCACCACTCCCGTGCTGGTGAGAGAGTCCTGCTGTTCAGCACACCCGTGCTGGTGCGAAGATGGCGCCGATGATGGTAGCCTCAGCCGGTCGGTGCGCCCTGTTCTGTCTTGTTTTGTCTGTCAATTCAGTGTTTTGCCAAGATTTCCGGAGTTCTCTAATAAGAGACGAACTTTTAAATATCAGGGAAACAACTCCTGTGGATTTATTTCCTACTTTTCTGCTTCCAGCGGCAGAATTAGTAGGCATTCTAGTCAATGCCGCGCTAGGCTTTGCTCAAGCAGCGAAACGCCGCCCAAGGGGTAAACGGTCGGGGGCTCTTGTACGGCTACACAGACGCGGGATCCGAACAGTGCTTCCGAGCTTTTTCCTCTCCAACGTACGTTCACTGTACAACAAAATGGATGAACTTCAGCTACTGATGGTAAAAAACAAAGACTTTCAGCTTCTGTTTTGTGCTTCACGGAAACATGGCTGTGTGATTTGATTCCGGACACTTCACTACAACTAGCAGGATTCCATCTCGTAAGATCGGATCGTGACATAGCACTCTCCGGCAAGACGAAAGGCGGTGGTATTTGTTTTTACATTAACAGTGGCTGGTGTGTAGATGTCACAGTGATTCTGCAACATTGTTCTCCACTCCTTGAATCAATTTTTATAACCTGTAAACCGTTTTACTCGCCTCGCGAGTTCGCGTCACTCATTTTCGTCAGAGTTTATGTGCCGCCTTGTCCTCAGGTTAAAGAGGCCCAATGCATGCTCGCCGATCAGATTCTGAGTGTGGAGCGAGCAAATCCAGATTCGTTGGTTATCGTACTTGGCGAGTTTAACAAAGGTAATCTCAGCCACGAACTCCCCAAATACATACAATCCATTACATGCGCAACCAGAGAAGGGAACACTCTGGATCACTGCTACACTACAGTCAGTAGAGCCTACCACGCCGTCCCCCGAGCAGCACTAGGACACTCTGACCATGCCATGGTCCACCTGATTCCTGCATACAGGCAGAAACTAAAGCTCTGTAAACCTGCTGTGAGGACATCCAAACAGTGGACCAGTGAGGCTGTGGAGGATTTGCGGGCGTGCTTAGACTGTACTGACTGGGATATGTTCACGACTGCTACCAATAGTCTGGATGAACTCACAGAGGCTGTGACGTCCTACATCAGCTTCTGAGGACTGCTGTATCCCAACACGTACCAGGGTGAACTTTAACAACAATAAGCCCTGGTTCTCAGCAACGCTCAGAAGGTTGAGGTTGGAGAAGGAGGAAGCGTTTAGGAGTGGGGATAGAGACAGATTCAAGGAGTCGAAGAACAGGTTTAGCAAAGCGGTGAGAGAGGCTTAACGACTGTACTCAGAGAGACTAAAACACCAGTTCTCTACTAACGACGACGCTGCTTCTGTCTGGAGAGGGCTCAGGCAGATCACCAACTACAAACCCAGAGCCCCCCACACCACTAACGACTCCCGCCTAGCCAACGACCTGAACGAGTTCTACTGTAGATTTGAAAGACAATTGGACTGTCCTGAACCACCCCTTCCCACCCAAGAGGCCCCACCCCCCACCCATACTACAGAGACGACTCTCTCCTTTCAGGAGGGAGAAGTTAATAGACTTTTCAAGAGGCAGAATCCATGCAAAGCAGACGGGCCGGACTCTGTCTCTCCAGCAACCCTCAGGCACTGCGCTGACCAGCTGTCTCCGGTGTTCACCTACATCTTTAACACCTCCGTGGAGACATGCCATGTACCAGCCTGTCTCAAGTCCTCCACCATCATCCCTGTGCCCAAAAAGCTAAGGCCAACAGGACTAAATTATTACAGACCGGTCGCCCTTACATCTGTGGTAATGAAGTCTTTTGAGCGCCTGGTCCTGGCACACCTTAAAGCCATCACAGACCCTCTCCTAGACCCCCTTCAGTTTGCCTACAGAGCCAACAGGTCTGTGGACGACGCAGTTAACATGGCCCTCCACTTCACCCTACAGCATCTGGATGCCCCAGCATCCTACGCCAGGATCCTGTTTGTGGACTTCAGCTCTGCCTTCAACACCATCATCCCTGCCCTGCTTCAGGACAAGCTCTTCCAGCTGAACGTGCCCTACACCACCTGTAAATGGATCGCAGACTTCCTGTCTGACAGGAAGCAGTGCGTTAAGCTGGGAACACAAATCTCCGACTCCAGGTCCATCAGCACCGGAACTCCTCAGGGCTGCGTCCTTTCCCCACTGCTCTTATCCCTGTATACCAACAGCTGCACCTCCAATCATCTGTCCGTCAAACTCTTGAAGTTTGCGGACGACACCACCCTCATTGGGCTGATCTCTGGTGGGGATGAGTCTGACTATAGGTGGGAAGCTGACAACCTGGTGACCTGGTGTAGCCAGAACAACTTAGAGCTAAATGCTCTAAAGACAGTTGAGATGGTTGTGGACTTCAGGAAGAATACAGCCCAACTCACCCCCATCACCCTGTTAGACTCCCCAGTCAAAATTGTAGAGTCCTTCCCCTTCCTGGGCACTATTCTCTCCCAGGACCTCAAGTGGGAACTGAACATCAGCTCCCTCACCAAGAGAGCTCAACAGAGGATGTACGTTCTACGGCAGCTGAAGAAATTCAACCTGCCAAAGACAATGATGGTGTAAATCTATACAGCGATCATTGAATCCATCCTCACCTCCTCCATAACCGTCTGGTACGCTGCTGCCACTGCCAAGGACAGGAGCAGACTGCAGCGTATCATCCACACTGCTGAGAAGGTAATTGCCTGCAATCTACCAACCCTCGAGGACCTGCACACGACAAGGACCATGAGGCGAGCGAGGAAGATTATGGCCGATTCATCCCACCCTGGACACTCTCTGTTTCAGCTACTCCCCTCCGGCAGAAGGCTTTGGTCCATCAGGACCAAAACCTCACGCCATAAAAACAGTTTCTTCCCATCTGCTGCTGGCCTGTTAAACAAGGCCAAGGGCTTACACTGATTTTAACATTTTATCTACATAATGACACCTTGCCGATATTAACTATGTTAACTTATTTGTATTTTTTATTTTTAAATTATATCTTAAAGCTATTTTATATTCGATATTCAATTTTATATACTTCAGCCCCTCGGTGTTAGTTAGACTTTTAACCCTTATTATTATAGTAAGACTTGTTTAAAACTTATTTAAGATTTTAGATTCCTATATGTTGAATGTATGCACCATCCTGACAAAGTAAATTCCGTGTCGGTGTGAACTTTCATGGCGAATAAAACCCTTTCTGATTCTGATTCTGGCTGCTATACACTTCCACGTGATAATCCACTTCATTTGGGCTATAATTTGTGGTCAGGTCGCTTCTGAAAAATAGTTTTACAGCTCAATTGGCACTACCTAGTAAATATGAATTAGTTCATAACAAAGATTTTTTTTGGGTTATGGATGATATTGGTCGCGAAAGCCTACGTGTTATACTTAGTTTGCAGTTAGTAAGTTTGAGCCAATTCAGCTAATGGCTTTAAGCATTTCCTTGTGTTGCTGTGTGTTGTTGTTAGTTTCTTGAGAGATGGCCACCATCGAGTGGCTGATGCTGCGGTGTTTGTACAGCGCTATAAGATAACTACTATTATTACTACTAGTATCACTATTACCACTAGTATTACTATTACTACGAGTATCACTATTACTACTAGCTGTGTATGAGCAGCAGTAAGAGCTGTTTCAGAAGTTGAGTTAACGTGACAAAAATGGCCGTGTTTGTTTAAAATGTCAGTTTTCAGTTCCATATTTTTACTCGGATAGCATCAATATTTTCAGTTCTTTCTACCACAGTGCGAGGGAGGTGGGGGTTAGCTTATCCATCATGCATGCCTGTGGGGTGGAGGGTGCTCCAGTCTGCATTAAACTGGCAACCTGAGTTCGATTTCCAGTCACAGCTAAACTCAGCCTGAGCCTGTCATAGATACCACCCCCCGACTCCAGTCACCAAAATAGTCAACGCATTCATCAAGAAACGTTATGGTCTTCAAATATATATTTTTTAATATGAGACTTTTTCCACCCTCGCCTTTTTTTACGACATCGTGACATCGTCCGGTCAGTGGGTAGACCTCTTGTTTGTTGCTATAGCAGACAATGTTCTCAATTCCAGCCTCCTCTGATATTTGCTGACATCTAGACCTGATAACAGTCACCTCAAACTATGAGGGTTGGTCAGTGCGGGTTCGCCAAGGGACAAAGTTACCACGGGGGGGGGGGGGGGTTGGGTGGTAAATTGCCGATCGCTTTCTATGCCCTACAAAAAGCACCCCTCTATCTGAGCGACGTGGCAGGCTCTGAACTCTACAGGAACAAGAGGCGTCAGCCGTCAATTGAATGAACAACTCGATACAACACAAATGTAGTGACATCACGGATGTCACTTTGCAATGCCGGCCCGAGAGAGGCACGGCGTGCAGTGTCACGACATCGCGGGCACCATTCACTTGTGGGTGCAGTACCGCCCCTAGAGGGGCTCGGTGAGCGCTGACTGACAGCGCTGGATGGCACCACGCTCTGCGTGTAGTGCCGACCCCTACAGGATAGGGTGTGAGAATGTCAGCCACGGAATTGAGGTTACTATCGGCCGTGGCACTCTGGTTGACCCCAGAGGACACGTGACGAGTTAAGTCTACACAGGGGCCTCAGGTGGGGACTGGGGGTGGTCACGTGTCAGGGCCGAGATCCTGCTCCAGGGTTTTAAAAGTTGGCCGTGGCTAAGGGCGGAGCCAACCACACCACAGAGGATATAAGCCGGGTCCCCGAGAGGGACCAGCTGCTGTTGTTCATCCTGAAGAATCTACGTTCTACGTCCTACAAAGTCGCCAACACGTGGACCTGGACCCAAGCTGTGGTCCGGTCCGTTGTAGATCGTTACCGTCTAATTAGTGCAGTTAGCCTGGTGGTCCACCACCATAGATTGTTATAGTGTTAAGGGGTAGTTACCCCGTGTGTTGTATTAATAAATGTGGTGCCTCCGAAGAGTACATCTGCGACTCAGTTGAACCCACTACACAAACAAAAACCCCGACATTGGATTGAACAGTTGCAAGAAACACTTAAGAGTGCAGGAGAATAAAAGTTAAGACGCAGATAAAGTGAGAATACAAATCAGAACATTAAATTAAATGACTGCGTGTTGTCTTGGTGTGGTCTGGGACTGTTTTGTTGATCTTGATTTGAAGCTTTCGTGACTGCAGGAATCCATACTCTTTGGTTCTTTCGGTAAAGTCACGTAGGTAGAAAAAATAATAGATCACGACGTTTCGATCGCCACACAAGCAATCGTCTTCCGGTGGGAGAGAGATGCGGCAACCCCCCCTCCCCTCTCGGCTCTATATACAAGGACTTGTTTCAGCAGCCTGTTTTTCTCTCCCACCTGAAGACGATTGCTTGTGTGGCGATCGAAACGTCGTGATCTATCATTTTTTCTACCTACGTGAATTTACCGAAAGAACCAAAGAGTATGTTTTGTTGATGTTTTGTTGCCTTGCAATAGCAGGCATTTGATATTGATACATTAACAGGTAATTTTGTACTTATTTACTATACTTATATTAATTTATATTTCGTACTCCTACCATTTTTGTATTTTTGCTGCAACTTTTTGCTGTAACTTTTTGACTCCTCTTGGACATCTGCTAAAAAGAGCTTTATAACTCATCGGATTCCTCCTCCAGTCTTAATAAAGATTATCATTCTGAGAGAAGTACCAACCAAGAACCCTTCACATTACGCGCATCGCAGAGTCTTGCGACAGCCTCTGTCCACACTCCGTCGTCTGTTGACTCAGAGAGCTGCACACAAGCCCACACTTTGTTGAAGGGACTGGATCTCAGCCAGTTGGCTGGAACACAACCGAATCAACGGGGTTCAGGAGTTACATTCGGTGCATCCGAGGTCAACACCACATTGACAGAAATAATGAAATCACGCTCTATTTGGACGCAGAGTTGTGCACCAGAACGGGTCTGGGAGTGATTCTAGACGGGTTCCTTTTTTGGGTGGAGTTGGCATGTACTCCCCTTGTTCTGCATGAGTTTTTCAGTAAACGTGATCGTTTGGAGTTTGTATTCTATCTCCCTGCTTGGCATGGGTTTCCTCCAGATTCTCTGGTTTTTGGTCATAGCGAAAAGCACCAGAAAATGTCACAGGTATTGGACAAAACATGCCAATGCTGAAAACTTACCTGCACATCACTCAACTGGGGTCATACAACAACAGCAACATTGCCCCTTACGCTTGTGAATACCTGGAATAATCTTCCTGGGTAAACGGACATAATAACAACATATATGAGAAGAGGAAAAATGTTGGCGATCACAGTAGTTACACAATGGAAATTATGATGGAGTTGGAGTATGAAAACGGGTAGGATAATAAATGCTTTGAAAAGTTCGTCAAAACTGATTCCAACGACATTAATATCAAAACGAAAATACCACTTACGAAACAGATTGTGCCAATACCGTACTATTTTGTTCACCAGAATGTTGGCGTCTGAGCAAAACAGATGAATAAAAATACGACAAATGGATGGCATGAGGGAATAATAAGGAGTTTCGATGAAGTAATAATTAAAATATATGCAAATTAAGACCAGGACAAAAATATGTTTACCAAATGCACAGTTGAAAAGACTGGAGTACATTGGACATCTCAAGAATGGAGCTTGACAGAATAGCAGATATGATGATTAAAATACAATGATTGATAAGTAAAGGCAAAGATAATGTGTTAGCTTGAGAAAGAGCAGCAAGATGTAGAACAGAGGGGATTTCTAATGCACGATTGGAAGACCACAGGCAGCAATGAAGGACTGGTCAGACCCATCGTCACTGTTCAGTAGACGGTGGGGATCTGAAAGAGAAGTAGAAGTCAGTGGGCTCACATGACATTGACTTCTCCAAGACGGAGGTTCTTTGCAAACCAACTGGCTACCATGAGAGATTCGTTCATGAGGCCATTCACATATACAAGCACAGAGACAATTTCAACCGAGAAGATGGATTCAGGCTTAGTAACCACTGGAAAGATGTGTTAAATCATTTCTGTTCTTAATTAATTGTAATTTTACGATGACCTTCAGACCGCAGCTCTTTCGCCAGCATTGCCTCTTAATACCTCTCACACCACGGTTAATGGTATGGTTTACAACATGGAGTATACTAGGGCTTCGCAGCTGTCTCTCTCCCCCTCCTCTGTTCCGACCATGGACGAACTGGTCCGTCTGAACTGGGCCCGTAGCTATCCGTGCTTAAAAGCCGTGATCTGAACGTGGCTCTCTCACTCCAGCGCTGTCCTACCAGACAGTCTCGCCCCCCTTCACCTGATGAAGGCCGCTTGTGTTGTGGCCGAAACGTCGTGAGAATATTATTGTGTTATTTTATTTTATCAATTTATTATTTTATTCTCATTCTACGTGACTTTACCGAAAGAACCAAAGAAGGAGAAGTTATCTTCTTTGGTTCTTTCGGTAAAGTCACGTGGAATGAGAATAAAATAATAAAATAAAATTAGACAATAACATTCTCACGACGTTTCGGCCACAACACAAGTAGCCTTCTTCAGGTGAAAGAACAGAACTGTCGGGACGACAGAGCTTCAATTAACGCTGCTAAGATTCGCAGCGTCTTTTAAGCTCGGTGAGAGGCGTGGCGAGCCTTGAAAAAGGAGTTCACATATCAATGCAGGAGAATTTAGCATTGAAAAAACTGAGGGATTAGCTTGTGACAGAAACAGCTGCGTTAAAGTCAAAGTTTACATATCCACAGAGGCATTTAGTATATGGACGCTAAAGGCCTCCAATTACCAACTATTATAAAGTAAACCATAGTGTCTTTCAAGCTCGGTGAGAAGTGTGAAGAGCCATGACAAAGGAGTTTACATATCAGAGCAGGAGAATTTAGCATTGAAATAGCCGAGGGATTAGCTTGTGACAGAAATAGCTGTGTTAAAGTCAAAGTTTACACATCAACAGAGGCATTTAGTATATGGACGCTAAAGGCCTCCAACTAACCAACTATCATAAAGTAAACCGATGTGAAAAAACTAAGTCTATATCACATCAATATAATACATGTACTTAATATATTCTTCAATAAGCTGAACTATTAATCATACAGCAACTGGGTATACATTACAATGTATAATGAATACCATATAGTAAACCAATAAAAAACTAAAATATAAGCTCCTCAATGTTATCAATAAACTCTAAATACTCTCCAATCAGCTGAACAACTAACAATAAGTCGTTATATATCACAATGTTATATGGTGAAAAATGGCGGTTTTTCCCATCCACTCAACACCAGCACCAAGGACAGCGACATTCAGCCTGACGGTCACCGTAAAATACAATTAATTAAGAACCGAAATGGTTTAAAACATCTTTCCAATGGTTACTGAGCCAGAATACATCTTCTCGGTTGAAATTGTCTCTGTGTTTGTATATGTGGATGGCCTCATGAACGAATCTCTCATGGTAGCCAGTTGGCTTGCAAAGAACCTCCGTCTTGGAGAAGTCAATGTCATGTGAGCCCACTGAATTATAACAGTGATCTGCCACGGCAGAAGAGTTCGTCCTACCCTGTTTCAAGTCTGCTTTATGTTCGCGGATGCGGTCCAAGATATGTCGTTTGGTTTCCCCAATGTAGTTGCTACCACAGACGCACTTTAGTTTGTAAACACCCGGGTACTGTATGTCTGGAACAGGCTGCATTGTGCCTGAGATTGTTATCATAGCATGCGTTACACTACACTGCACTTGAGTAATGTGTGTTTCAGCAGTAATGGCAGTTTGTCTCTCTGTCTCTCTCTCTCTCTCGTTGTCTGGCTGTCTGGCTATGTCTGTCTCTCTAGTTCTGTATGTCTCTCGTTTGAAACTACACCCTCAATTACAACTACACCACAAGCTGCACTACACCACACACCACACTACACCACAATACCACACTACACCACACACCACACTACACCACAATACCACACCACTCCACCACTGCACTACACCACAATACCACACCACTCCACCACTGCACTAGACCACAATACCACACCACTCCACCACTGCACTACACCACACACCACACTACACCACAACACCACACCACTCCACCACTGCACTACACCACACACCACACTACACCACAACACCACACCACTCCACCACTGCACTACACCACAACACCACACCACTCCACCACTGCACTACACCACAATACCACACCACTCCACCACTGCACTACACCACAATACCACACCACTCCACCACTGCACTACACCACACACCACACTACACCACAATACCACACCACTCCACCACTGCACTACACCACACACCACACTACACCACAACACCACACCACTCCACCACTGCACTACACCACAACACCACAGCACTCCACCACTGCACTACACCACAACACCACAGCACTCCACCACTGCACTACACCACAACATCACACCACTCCACCACTGCACTACACCACAACACCACAGCACTCCACCACTGCACTACACCACAACACCACACCACTCCACCACTGCACTACACCACAACACCACAGCACTCCACCACTGCACTACACCACAACACCACACCACTCCACCACTGCACTACACCACAACACCACACCACTCCATCACTGCACTACACCACAATACCACACCACTCCACCACTGCACTACACCACAACACCACACCACTCCACCACTGCACTACACCACAACACCACACCACTCCATCACTGCACTACACCACAACACCACAGCACTCCATCACTGCACTACACCACAACACCACACCACTCCACCACTGCACTACACCACAACACCACACCACGACAGGAATGCGTTGTACCACTGCATCACGACTATACCGCCCCACTCACCACAACCCTAAACAACACCATTATCAATAAAGCTGTGGTGCCACCACAACGGAACCGCCACCAGGGAGCGACGGCCCCGACGCTGCTCGCCCCTCACCCCCCCCTCCCCCCCACATGAACGCACGCATACCCTACATAGAGCCCGATGGGAAGTCACCTGGCCGGCAGGTTTTCGTCCAGAAGCCCCTAATGGGATCAAGCTTCATGGTTTCCTACGGCCAGGGAATAATTGGACGACCTACCCCCGAGGCTGACGTGCACCGCTGCGCCGTGACCTGGGATTGTAATCGCATGGTCACGGCAGGGGCTGTTGAGCCACCGCGGATGGAAACACGTACACGCAACACGGGTCAGTAGGCTGGTAGCGGGAGGAGCAGAAAGCGGACGTCGAGGGGACCACTGCGGTGACGTCACCAGAGCTAGGATCCGACTATCAAAAGAGCGGGAAAATCCGGGCCCCTGATAGGACGGGAGGCCAAGGGGGCGAAACAGCGGAACGCATTTGTTATGGGTAGGATAAAAGGAGGGGGATTCAGGCAGTAGGAGTCAGTGTTCTTCAAGGGATCGAGGTCAGCCGGGTGTTGGAGCCAGCCGTTCGAGTCGTCCGTGTGACGAGTTTCAACGCAGCCAGGCCCAATTCCCCACGGAGACGACGCCCAGGCGCGCCCTCCCACGACTTCTGGCGCATCGGAGTAGGATCAGAGGCAAGTGCGGGAGAGGTGAGCTTGGGCTAAATAACAACGGGAGAATAAGGGAGCGCCCAGCCGGATAGGTTACAAGAGATAGTTTAGGGTTAAGTCCCGAGCAACCGAGGGATAGACTGGCGTCTGCTGACCCACATTGGCACTCTGAGCTACGTTGGATTTGTTGCGGAGAATACATCGTCAGGAGAGTATAAACCATGTCGTGTGGTCTCTGTGAGCACGGAAAGGAGGGTGGAGTGTCGTGGGTCGGGTCGCCGGGGCGCACGGTAATTACATCCAACCGTTCGGTAGAGCGCCTGGTGTTCGCGTACACGTGCGGCTGTTTAAACGGCCTTTAGATCGGGGTGGAGTGACTCCTTCCAATCAGCGGCGTGCGCACGGTGGACTTCTGACCCCCGAGTCCCGTGCGTGGGCGCTCGGTGCGGCCGCGGAGTCACGCGTCGGCGCGCTGTATCCCTTTAGTTACGCACGAGACGGGGTTTCACTCAGCGGGCGTGCTCACTGCAGCACGCCCGCCCTTGAGCCCGCGTAGCTCGTCGCAAGCGTAAAGCGGTCAGTTCCACCAATTGAATCATGAATACGCGGGGGGCAGCAGCAAAGTCGGGGGTACAGGGGAGCGAGGAATTGGGGGGGTGGGAGCCCGCACCCGACAGAGCAGTCGGGGAGCAGTAGCTCGATCAAGACGGAGGAGTCGGGGGACAGCGGCCCCGACAGTGCCATTATCCAACAGCATTTGCCCCAACAGTCTGTTTGTTTGTGTCTGTGTGTCTGTGTGTGTCTGTTTGGTCCGGCAAAACAACCCCCTACCTCCTCGCGGTGCCGGACGGGAAACTCTGTCGTGGACAGTGCTTTGGGGGGAGGGCCAATTCCGATTGGTTCCTCCCCTCATGGCGTCTATGACCACCACAGGGGCGAAACGGGGGCTCTGGACGGGTGCGAGGGGCTGGTAACCCCTCCACCTTCAAAAAATTACCACGAAACTACGACTTAAACTTAAATATGTAACAAATAAGCTTGTGCCGGAGGCCCCGGGGGGACAGGCGTCTATGACGTCTCCTGGCCAAACCCCAATTGGCAGAGCCAGGAGATTGAATCTTAACCCTCGGGGCTCCTCCAGAAACAACGAAGAGCCACTTCGTTTTGCCACGTGGAATGTTCGAACGCTCACTGCGGAGGAGAGGCTGCCACTCCTCTGTCGGGAGCTGAACCGGTACCGCCTGGATCTCTGTGGCATTCAGGAGGTCCGGTGGACCGGTTCTGGCTCCTGCCACCATGAGGGGTGGACAGTTCTCTACTCGGGGCAGGAGACTGCCAAACAACAGGGTGTGGTTCTTCTTTTGAACAAAATAATGAAGGGGGCGTGGGAGCGTGGCGGTGAGGTGTGGGAAGCTGTAAGCCCCAGGCTACTTTGGGCTCGCCTTCCCATCAATCGGAGGCGAGGATTGGTGGTCGTGGTTACTTATGCCCCCACCGAAGACGAACATCCGTGGAGGGATGCTGGCAATGCCGATGAGTCAGATGCCTTCTATGACCTCCTGTCACAGGTGCTGGCTAAAGTGGCCCCTTGGGATAGTCATCTTGTTGGGTGACTTCAATGCCCGAGTTGGTCATGATGCTGGCACCTGGCCTGGAGTGATTGGAGGGCATGGGCTGGATCAGCTTAATAACAACGGTAGGAGGCTGCTAGATTTTTATGCACACTAAGCTTCAGGTCTTCTCGGCCATGGTCATTCCCTCCCTTCTCTATGCTTGCGAAACGTGGACCCCCCTAATGGAACATCTTCGCCGGTTAGAAACAGTTTAACCAGACTGGATTGTGTGAGGAGCTCACAAATCCTTGAAAGATCTGGGCAAGGTCCCATCGGTGAGCTCCTCCGGCGGGCAAGGCTGCGATGGCTGGGTCATGTAGCCCGCATGCCCAGCCAACGCATGCCGAAACAGCTTTTGTTCGGCCGGATTGAGGGGGCTAAGCGGGCGCGGCACGGGCTAGAGAAGAGATGGAGTGATGTGGTACAGGATGACGTGGAGCTGAGTGGACTTGCCGATAACTGGTACCAGCGGTGTCAAGATCGGCCTCTGTGGAGGAGGCTCGTGAAGGATGCTACTGGGCAGTTGGAGGTAGTTGCCCTCCAACAACAACGGAGGGCGGAGGAGCGACGCTCACAACAACGAGCGGAGCGCCGGGTGGCTAAAGCACAGCAGGTTGGCACAGTAGGGGGCACAGGTGGTGCATCAGCCAGTCATCTCAGTCAGTCGACCCGTGGCACCTGGGTCTGCCCCGTGACCTCCTGCCAGCGGGCGTTCGACACTTCACGTGGCCTCAAGGTGCACCTAGCCTGGCACAAGCGTCGTGGTGACGTCACCGCCACTTAGTGGCGAATGGCGGTTGTTGTTGTTGTGTGTACACTGTGTGTGTGTACACTGTGTGTGTACAAACTATGTGTGCACACTGTGTGTGTACGTACACACTGTGTGTGTGTACAGTGCGTGTGTACAGTGTGTGTACACTGTGTGTGTGTGTACAAACTGTGTGTACAAACTGTGTGTGTACACTGTGTGTGTGTACACTGTGTGTGTACAAACTGTGTGTACAAACTGTGTGTGTGTGTACACTGTGTGTGTGCAAACTGTGTGTGTGTGTACACACTGTGTGTGTACAGTGCGTGTGTACACTGTGTGTGGTGTGTGTGTGTACACACTGTGTGTGTACACTGTGTGTGTGTATACTGTGTGTATACACTGTGTGTGTGTACACTGTGTGTGCGTGTACACTGTGTGTGTGTACACTGTGTGTGTGTACAAACTATGTGTGTACACTGTGTGTGTACGTTCACACTGTGTGTACACTGTGTGTGTGTACAGTGTGTGTGTGTGTGTGTACACTGTGTGTGTGTACAAACTATGTGTGTACACTGTGTGTGTACGTACACACTGTGTGTACACTGTGTGTGTGTACACTGTGTGTGTGTACAAACTATGTGTGTACACTGTGTGTGTACACTGTGTGTGTGTACTGTGTGTGTCTGTCGCTATGTTTATTGTGAAACGGTCTCCCTCTTTAGGCCGGCTTATCCATAAAATGGATTCCTGCTGCAGCATGATGATGATGCGATGATAGCCACTGGAAATACAAAGGCGGTTGGGAAGGCTGTGGTTATACCCCTGGAATACATTTTATTCTGGTCGTGGAGAATTGACGTAATTCGTATGATGCTTATCTTAAGGATGATCCTTTGGTACAATACTTCAATAAAAAACTTCCATAAATCGTTAACAAGTTTATATGCTTAACCCAGATATCATGGCACTTATGTATTTGTAATGAGAGTGCGCCACCTACAGGACGACCGGGGGGTTATTGCAGATACGTGCTATGTTGTCTCACATCCAATCAGTAAGGGGGATCCCATCTGGGTGAAAGGTAAATGGGCGGAGCTAGCGGGAAGCCTCGAGGGCCCTCTAGAAGGTTCCGAGAGGGGCGTGGCTAGAGGCGGAGCTTAGCCCCGCCGAGAGGGATATAAGCTAGAAGCAGCAGACCCTGGGTCCGAACGTCGTCACCGCCTGCGCTAACACCAGTAGCGGCGTGGCGGGCTCCACCAGCAGAGCCTCCCCTCTCTCCGATACGCCGTCAGCCAGCGGCGAGGTGGAGAGAGAGAGTGAGTGCCACGGCGGCGTGAGGCAAAGCGGCTGCCGCGTCCCGAGAGCAAGAGAGAAGCCCGCCGCGAAGGAACGAGGGAGACACGTGCTGTACTGCAACTTGAGAATAAATACAACTGAAGTTTAACCCATGTCGGAGACGCTGATTACATATTGATAAGTGGATGTTAATAAAAACATGCAACTAGTCGTATTCAAAACCTTCTATGTCCTGTATTGTCATGTAACAATACATCCTTTCACAAAACTTAACATTTAAAATCATGATGTTTAACAATATTCATATGCACTGGTTGGCATTTTTACGTTTCCAACTTTCCAGGCACTCGGGTTTGTTAATTCAGAGAGTGAAACAGCAGGGGACATTCTCGTCTCTTTGTCCTGTGTTTGCCCGCGGGTGGGCAGTGAGTTGATGGTGTTTGCCATGGGTCCTCCCTTGCTCTCTCAGAAATTCCCTGAGTCACTCCTGGTCCATGCAAGAGTTATTCCTTCATGGCCTTTCATGAACGTTTCCCCCTTTGCTACATGAGTTAGGTTTATTCCTGAGAAGCGAAATATTCGACGGTTTTAAGGCCCTCCTCAGCTCTGGTTATTCTCATCATGCCCGTCTGATCAATGTCTCTTGTATTATGTTTACCCGCTTCTCATTATAGTGCTGTTTTGGCTTCGTCATCTGGTTTTCCCAAGCTTCAGCATGCAGGGAACGCATATTTGTCTCCAAGGAGCCATGATATTAAAAATAGAAAATATTACACGTAATGAATTTTTTGGAAAAGGCATATATACAACAGGTGTGGGAGCGTGGGGCCGAGGTTTGGGAAACTGTAAGTCCCAGGCTTCTATGGTCTGGCCTTCCCATAAACAAAACGCGAGGAATGGTAGTGGTGGTTGCTTACGCATCCACCGACTATTAACACCAGTGGAGGAATGGCGGCAAGGCCGGTGAGTCAGATGCCTTCTATGACCTGTCACAAGTACTAGCTAAAGTCGCCCCTTGGGATGGAGTCATCCTGTCGGGCGACTTTAAAGCCTGAGTGGGTCATGACGCTGGCACCTGGGCCGGAGTGATTGGAAGGCATCGGCCAGAACAGCTCAATAGCAACGGTAGGAGGCTGCTAGACTTCTATGCCGCGCATTGGGCTTACCAACACGCTGTTCCGGCATCGGCGCATCCACACAGCATCATGGATGCACACTGGGTCCAAGCAGGAACATCTGCTGGACTATATAGTAACAGAACACCGAATGCGAGCCCATGTCCTTGACACCAGGACCTACCGTCGAGGTGATCTGCCCGCTGACCATATGCTTGGCATCTGTAAGATGTTCCACTCCGGTGGTGGGTGTCCATCTAGGACACCATTCAAAGCCGCAATGGCCTGGTCTTAGCTAGCTGATGAAAGTTGCAAGTGAGAATGTCATCATCTCTTGCAGGAGAATACAAGTTAGGAAGCAGTAAAGTCAGAACACAGATCAGAACATTGAATTGAATGACTGCGTGTTGTCTTGGTGTGGTCTGGGACTGTTTTGTTGGTGTTTTACTGCCTTGCTCCAGCTTGCGTTTGGTATTGATACATCGGCAGGCATGTATGTACTTATTTAATTTGTAATTAGATACTATATTTATATTCGTACATTTTTAGTGACTTGCATAACTTTTTTCTATTTTGTACTCCTAACAAAATTGTATTGCTTGTTGTAACTTGATCTGCCCCTGCTGGACATTTGTGAAAAAGACCAGAAACCTTCACATTACAGGCATCGCAGAGTCCAATTCCAGTTGTCTCCAGACACTCAGATCGCCACACGCAAGCCCGTACTTTGTTGAAGGAACTGGTTCCCAGAGAGTTGGCTGCAACAATCCAACGCACCCGATTTAACGGGGTTCAGGAGTTACATGAGGTGCATCCGAAGTCAACGCTACATATTGACAGAAATAAGTAAATCATGCTCTATTGGGAGGCAGGGTGGTGCACCACAACGGGTCTGGGATCGATTCCAGACTCGTGTGCTTTTTTGGGTGGAGTTGGCATGTACTCTCCTTGTTCTGTATGAGAGTGAGTGAGCGTGTGAGTGAGTGGAGTGGGAATGTATTCCCCTTGTTCTGTATGAGGGTGAGTGAGCGAGTGAGTGAGTGGAGTGGGAATGTATTCCCCTTGTTCTGTATGAGAGTGAGTGAGTGTGTGAGTGGATTTGGAATGTACTCCCCTTGTTCTGTATGAGGGTGAGTGAGCGAGTGAGTGAGTGGAGTGGGAATGTACTCCCCTTGTTCTGTATGAGAGTGAGTGAGCGTGTGAGCGAGTGGAGTTGGAATGCACTCTCCTTGTTCTGTATGAGAGTGAGTGAGTGTGTGAGTGAGTGGATTTGGAATGTACTCCCCTTGTTCTGTATGAGGGTGAGTGAGCGAGTGAGTGAGTGGAGTTGGAATGTACTCCCCTTGTTCTGTATGAGAGTGAGTGAGCGTGTGAGCGAGTGGAGTTGGAATGCACTCTCCTTGTTCTGTATGAGAGTGAGTGAGTGTGTGAGTGAGTGGAGTTGGAATGTATTCCCCTTGTTCTGTATGAGGGTGAGTGAGCGTGTGAGTGAGTGGAGTTGGAATGCACTCTCCTTGTTCTGCATGAGAGTGAGTGAGCGTGTGAGTGAGTGGAGTTGGAATGTATTCCCCTTGTTCTGTATGAGGGTGAGTGAGCGTGTGAGCGAGTGGAGTTGGAATGCACTCCCCTTGTTCTGTATGAGAATGAGTGAGCGTGTGAGTGAGGGGAGTTGGAATGTCCCGTGGCGAAGCCCTAATCCGCTGTGTACCAATGCTAATGATAACGAAAAAGGGACGGCTGCGGTAGGACTCTGGGTGTACGCCTCGCCGTGACGGCTGTTTTTACTATGCACACACGCCGTGTAAATGCGCACGAGTGCCAGCGAGCGGGCCCCACGCCGACACTCTGCAGCCACGCGCTCGCCCTCTCACGCACACCGTCTCCACGCAAAAATCACAGACTTCACGCCGAGGCTCTACCCATACACACACACAGAAATCACACTACACCGATATTCTGAACTAAAGTTTATTAACGGCACAATTACCCGCTACCTGGAGGGGGAATATTTCGCGAGCAGAGCCTAGCCTAACTCTATGACCCCAGTTAGACAAACGTCCTACCACGTACCTCGTAGCTGTACACACAGCGTCGCACGGACGCTGTGTGTACACTGTGTGGACGATAACTGCCCCAATCGTCCCGGGGCTCCCACCTTCATTCTCTAAACTTCAAAGGCCCAGGGCGGCATTGTACCGCGTGGCCAATCGCGCGCTTAACCTGCGCCGTCTACATGCTCATTCATTCCAACCTACTGGTCTGCTCTTCTGGCCCAATATTCCACCCTCCGCCTCTCCCAGCGTCGTGAGTAACTCATTGCGCTGTGCCCCGTGAACCTTTTCCTTCTACGCCCCATACAATTTTAAGCCAATTTATGGGCACCGCAATGTAGCCTGTCCTGTGGGGGTCGGCCAATCTCCTGGCACCGGGAAACCGTGGGAATCTCCCCCTAGGGGACCTTCGGATTAAAACCCGATGTGCCAGGCAACCCCCCGTGAGGACACTGCTACGTGGGTGCGCTATGTGCGGGTTGTGTGCTTAGTGCGGGGGCCGGGAGGGGAATGCGGCGTTTGTGGAGTTGCTCCGCGGTGGTGGCACCACAACTGACTGAGATGATTGGCCAAAGCACCACCTGTGCCCCCTACAGTGTACACACGCACACAGTTTGTACACACACACAGACAGTTTGTACACACACAGTGGACACACACACACAGTTTGTACACACACACAGTTTGTACACACATACAGTGTGTACACACAGTTTGTACACACACAGTGTATACACACAGTTTGTACACACACACAGTGTGTACACACAGTTTGTACACACACAGTTTGTACACACACAGTGTACACACACAGTGTACACACACACACACAGTGTACACACACAGTTTGTACACACACAGTTTGTACACACACAGTGTACACACACAGTGTACACACACACACAGTGTACACACACACAGTTTACACACAGTGTACACACACACAGTTTACACACAGTGCACACACACAGTTTGTACACACACAGTTTGTACACACACACAGTGTACACACACACACAGTGTACACACACACAGTGTAAACACACAGATTACACACAGAGTGTGTACACACACACAGTGTACACACACAGTTTGTACACACACACAGTTTGTACACACACAGTTTGTACACACACATACAGTGTACACACACACAGTTTACACACAGAGTGTGTACACACACAGTGTACACACCCACAGTTTGTACACACACACAGTTTGTACACACAGCGTACACACAGTTTGTACACACACACACACACACAGTGTAGACACACACAGTGTAGACACACACAGTGTACACACAGTTTGTACACACACAGTGTACACACACACAGTGTACACACACACAGTGTACACACAGTGTACACACACAGTGTACACACACACAGTGTACACACACACAGTGTGTACACACACAGTTTGTACACACACAGTTTGTACACACACACAGTGTACACACACACACACAGTGTACACGCACACAGTTTACACACAGTGTACACACACACAGTTTACACACAGTGTACACACACAGTTTGTACACACACAGTTTGTACACACACACAGTGTACACACAAACACAGTTTGTACACACACACAGTTTGTACACACACATACAGTGTACACACACACAGTGTACACACACACAGTGTACACACAGTTTACACACAGAGTGTGTACACACACAGTGTACACACACACAGTTTGTACACCCAGTGTACACACACAGTTTGTACACACACAGTGTAGATACACACAGTTTGTACACACAGTTTGTACACACACAGTGTACACACACACAGTGTACACACACACAGTGTACACACACACAGTTTACACACAGCGTACACACACAGTTTGTACACACACACACACAGTGTACACACATACAGTGTACACACACAGTTTACACACAGAGTGTGTACACACACACAGTGTACACACACAGTGTACACACACACACAGACACACACACAGGTTGTACACACACACACACAGTGTAGACACACACAGTGTACACACAGTTTGTACAGACACACGGTGTACACACACACAGTTTGTACACACACACAGTTTGTACACACACACACAGTTTGTACACACACAGTGTACACACACACAGACACACACACAGTTTGTACACACACAGTTTGTACACACATACACACAGTTTGTACATACACACACACACAGTTTGTACACACACACACAGTGTGTACACACAGTTTGTACACACACACAGTGTGTACACAGTTTGTACGTAGACACAGTTTGTACACACACAGTGTTACACACAGTTTGTACACACACACAGTGTGTACACACACACAGTTTGTACACACACACAGTGTGTACACAGTTTGTACACGCACACAGTGTGTACACACAGTTTGTACACACACAGTTTGTACACGCACAGTTTGTACACACACACACAGTGTGTACACACAGTTTGTACACACACAGTTTGTATACACACAGTGTACACACACAGTGTATAAACACACAGTGTACACACACAGTGTACACACACACAGTTTACACACACAGTGTACACACGCAGTTTGTACACACACAGTTTGTACACACACACAGTGTACACACAGTGTACAAACACAGTTTACCCACAGAGTGTGTACACACACACAGTGTACACACACACAGTGTACACACACAGTTTACACACACAGTGTACACACACAGTTTGTACACACACACAGTGTACACACACACACACAGTGTACGCACACAGTTTACACACAGAGTGTGTACACACACACAATGTACACACACACAAACACACACAGTTTGTACACACAGTGTACACACACAGTTTGTACACACACACAGTGTAGACACACACAGTGTACACACAGTTTGTACACACACAGTTTGTACACATACACACGGTTTGTACACACACACAGTGTGTACACACAGTTTGTACACACACACACACACACAGTGTGTACACACAATTTGTACACATACACTGTGTACACACAGTTTTTAAGTACACACAGTTTGAACACACACACAGTTGTGTACACACAGTGTGTACACACATTTTGTACACACAGTGTGTACACACAGTTTGTACACACACACACAGTGTGTACACACAGTTTGTACACACACAGTTTGTACACACACAGTTTGTATACACACTGTTTGTACACACACACAGTGTACACACACAGTGTACACACACAGTTTGTACACACACACAGTTTGTACACACACACACTGTACACACACACAGTTTACACACAGTGTACACACACACAGTTTACACACACAGTGTACACACACAGTTTGTACACACACAGTTTGTACACACACACAGTGTACACACACACACAGTGTACACACACACACACAGTGTACACACACAGTTTACACACAGAGTGTGTATACATACAGTGTACACACACACAGTTTGTACACACACAGTTTGTACACACACATACAGTGTACACACGCACACAGTGTACACACACAGTTTACACACAGAGTGTGTACACACACAGTGTACACACACACAGTTTGTACACACACACAGTGTGTACACACAGCGTACACACACAGTTTGTACACACACACAGTGTAGACACACACAGTGTACACACAGTTTGTACACACAGTGTACACACACAGTGTACACACACACAGTGTACACACACACAGTTTACACACAGTGTACACACACAGTTTGCACACACACACAGTGTACACACACACAGTGTACACACACAGTTTACACACAGAGTGTGTACACACACAGTGTACACACACACACAGTTTGTACACACAGTGTACACACACAGTTTGTACAGACACACAGTGTACACACACACAGTTTGTACACACACACACCGTTTGTACACACACACACCGTTTGTATACACACACAGTTTGTACACACACAGTTTGTACACACACACAGTGTACACACACAGTGTACACACACAGTTTACACACAGAGTGTGTACATACTCTTTGATTCTATTGGGTAAAGTCACGTAGGTGAAAATAAAATAACAAAAAATCACGACGTTTCGGCCACAACACAAGTGGCCTTCATCAGGTGAAGGGACGAGACTGTCTGGAGGACAGCGCTGGAGTGGAAGAAGCCACGCTTAGATCACGACCTTTAAGCTTTGTGAGAAGAAAAAGACCAAGCGCCTTGACAAAGGAATAAGCATATAATTTAGCATTGAAATGGCTCATTGAAATAGCTAAGTTAAAGTATACACATCCGCAGAGGTACCCCTTGACAAAGGAATTAGCATAGAATTTAGCATTGAAATAGCTGAGTGATTAGCTTGTAACTGGTCACAGAAATAGCTATGTTAAAGTTAGAGCATATACATTCACCGAGGCACCTAGTACTCATCAAACAGGAGAATTTAGCGAAACACAACCACGCTCAGACATCGGACCTGTGTGCGAGCAAACGAGATGTTCTGACAAAGAAATTAGCATAAAAATTAGCATTTGATTGGCCGATTTTAGGAAAGAGGTGGTGTACGTGCCGGTGGACTTGCCGTTTGGCGCGGGGGGAAGGGGGGAGGGGGAGTTTACCTATTGATGGTGTGAAAAGGGAATTTATAAGAGCTGCGAAAGTTTGGGGTACCACTACTTGAAAAAATATACTGTACCATTGAAATTAGTTTAATGTTTAGTTCGATTTAGAACATCTTTCCAATGGTTGCTTAATTTGAAACCATCTTGTCGGTTGAAATTGTGTCTGTGTTTGTTGATCTGAATTGCTTCATGAACAAATCTCTGATAAAAGCCCGTGGGTTTGCAAAGAACCTTGGTATCGGAGAAAATTATATCGTGATCCGCCACAGCGTTGTAACAGTGATCAGCCACGGCAGAAGAATTCGTTTTGCAGTGTTTCAAATCTGATTTGTGCTCGCGAATTCGGTCAGAGCAGACGTTGCGAGAGCTGAAATAGCCACTATTCTTAAGAATGCTAAGAAACCCATTAGTAACATCAGCAAAAATGAACGCTCTGAACTCGCAAATTTAAAAAACAGAAGTGATATAGTCATCCTCTCAGCCGATAAAGGCAACGCTACTGTTATTATGGATAAAGATTCATACAACAACAAAATCCAGAATCTGCTCAACGATGGAAGTTACTCAAAAATAAAAATGACCCTACTAATAGCCTAGCGATAAAAACCAAAAGATCATCACAAGTTCGACCTCCCTAATCGACCCAACTAAACGTCCCTCCCTAAAACCTTCTGCTGCAAGACCCCCTAGATTCTATGGTCTCCCCAAGAGTCATAGAGAAGGCACCCCACTTCGACCCATCATATCCACGATCAACTCCCCTACCTATAGACTAGCACGTTTTCTGTCAGATACCTTGCTGCTTTTCACTGGCAAGACCGCCTCAGCAGTACTTAACTCAGCCCAATTGGTCTCTATGGTCAAAGACGTTGTACTGTCCCCTGACGATATCCTTGTCAGCTTCGATGTGGTCTCTTTGTTCACCAAGGTCCCAGTACCTGATACCATTGAAATAATTGAAAATTTGGTCCAACATGGACTAGACCCCGACACACCTGCACTGGTTAGGCACTGCCTCAACAATACCTACTTTATTTGGAATGGCTCCTTCTACAAACAAAATGAGGGTACCCCCATGGGATCCCCCTTATCAGCAGTGATAGCCAATATTTTCATGGAGAAATTTGAATCAGACGCCATCCAGACTTCCACCCTCAGACCTTCCCTGTGGAAGAGATATGTGGATGAGACTTTCGTCATTTGGCCACATGGCCTCCCAGCTCTGAACCTTTTCCTACACCACATCAATTCCAGACATCCCGCCATCAAATTCACCATGGAAGTGGAGAAAGATGGCAAGCTACCATTCTTAGATGTTCTTTTTGAGAGGAGACCTGATGGCTCATTGGGGCATTCTGTCTACAGGAAACCCACCCACACAGATTCCTACTTGAAACCTGATTCCCAACACCACCCAGCCCAAAAGAATTATCTCATCAAAACTTTATACCATAGGGCTCATTGCATTTCGGACCAACACCACCTGACCAGTGAATTAAAACATGTACACCTGGCCCTCAAAAGGAATGGTTACTCTGACCGTACCATCCGCCAAGCTGTTTCTCCCTCCATACAGAAACAACCACTTGATACTCCGGTCAAAACCATCACACTTCCATATACAGCAGGCGTTACTAAAAAAGATTTCCAAAATTCTAAACACAAGATCCAGGTCCGGTTCAATACAGTACACAAAATTCGTGATCTGATCCCATCCGTGAAGGATGTCATTCCTGACTTACAGTACCCCGGGGTTTACAAATTGAGTTGTACCTGCGGTGATTGCTATATCGGGGAGACAAAGCGACATGTCTCTGACCGAATTCGCGAGCACAAATCAGATTTGAAACACGGCAAAACGAATTCTTCTGCCGTGGCTGATCACTGTTACAACGCTGTGGGGGATCACGATATAATTTTCTCCGATACCAAGGTTCTTTGCAAACCCACGGGCTTTTATCAGAGATTTGTTCATGAAGCAATTCAGATCTACAAACACAGACACAATTTCAACCGACAAGATGGTTTCAAATTAAGCAACCATTGGAAAGATGTTCTAAATCGAACTAAACATTAAACTAATTTCAATGGTACAGTATATTTTTTCAAGTAGTGATACCCCAAACTTTCGCAGCTCTTATAAATTCCCTTTTCACACCATCAATAGGTAAACTCCCCCTCCCCCCCTCCCCCCGCGCCAAACGGCAAGTCCACCGGCACGTACACCACCTCTTTCCTAAAATCGGCAAATCAAATGCAAATTTTCATGCTAATTTCTTTGTCAGAACACCTTGTTTGCTCGCACACAGTTTAAAGGTCTGCGGTCTGAGCGTGGTTGTGTTTCGCTAAATTCTCCTGTTTGATTAGTACTAGGTGCCTCGGTGAATGTGTATGCTCTGACTTTAACATAGCCATTTCTGTGACCAGTTACAAGCTAATCACTCAGCTATTTCAATGCTAAATTCTATGCTAATTCGTTTGTCAAGGGGTACCTCTGCGGATGTGTATACTTTAACTTAGCTATTTCAATTAGCCATTTCAATGCTAAATTATATGCTAATTCCTTTGTCAAGGTGCTTTGTTTCTTCTCACACAGCTTAAAGGTCGTGATCTAAGCGTGGCTTCTCTCACTCCAGCGCTGTCCTCCAGACAGTCTCGTCCCTTCACCTGATGAAGGCCGCTTGTGTTGTGGCCGAAACGTCGTGATTTTTTGTTATTTTATTTTCACCTACGTGATTTTACCCAATAGAACCAAAGAGTATGGATCCTAGCAGTCACGAAAGCTTTAAATCTAGAATTACTGCAGTGCAATTGGTTCTCTGCACCTTTCTAGCCCCGCCCACTTCCCCCCCCGTCCAGTCACATTCCACGCAACGCTCCCCTCCCCCTACTCCCCCCCTCCCTTGCTCCTCCCCCCTCTCTAACCTATATAACCCCTTGCCACAGTATCTCTCCCACTTCAGCTAAACATTTCTTGCTGTAGTTTTTACACCTGATGATGAGTGCTTGTGTTGCAATCTAAACAGCGTGAGAATTTGTATTATTATTTTATTATTTCCCTTCTACGTGATTTACCGAAAGAACCAAGAATATGAGACATCACAAGAGGAGTCCATCATGTGTCGCCATCAGGGTCCACATTTAAGAAATTCTAAAATTATACTCTTTTTGTTATTTCGGTAAAGTCACGTAGGTGGAGAAAATAAAAAAAATAATGAATCGCGACGTTTCGATGGCAACACAATCAATCTTCATCAGGTGAGACAGCTACAGCATGAACACTGCTGAAGTAGGCGAGAGAGCTGCCGTGACAAGAAGTTATATAGGTCTGAGGCTGTGTTAGTGATGTTAACGTGAGAAATTAGCATGTAAATGTAAGATCAGGCCACAGGATCTGCAGCATCTGCAGCGTTGGCCGCTGCGCTGTGAGAGGCGTGTGGCTGAGCCAGTGAGACATACAGCCCAAGAAACAGCAAGAACCGTATGAGCCTAGTCTCATACGGTTTTCTGATTTCCTCCCAGAGTAAACTCCCCCCCCCCCCCCCCCCCATGTCAATGCCATTGGCCAAACATCAGTATGCTGAAAATATATCTGCAAATTCCACTACTCAATTGGGGGTACACGCAACATAACCCCCTCCTGCGAAAACGTGGCAAGATCCTACTGAAAATGTATTGAGACTGAGTGAGGCATCCTGGGTAAATCGGGGTGCCACGGTGGTGAGACGTTAATTCCCTCGCCTAGCATAGAGGAGGTGGTGGGTTCGATCCCCACCCTGACGCATGCTGTGTTTTTAGAGTTTGTATGTTCTCCCCGTGGCCGCGTTGATTTTCTGTGGATCCTCCCGTTTTTTTCCTCCAAATTTAGAATCATGCGTTTTAAGTATTTGGCTGTTATAAATTTTCACGTGAAAAGCCACTTCGTTGAGTTATTTGTGGCCAGGTAACTCCCGAAAATTGCTACATATCTCGGTGAGCCTTATCTGGTACAATACAAATAAGCAAAAATTGACGCAAATAAGCACTTTATTTGATGCCAAATTAACAAGAAAAACCCTATACAAAAAACATTCCTAGACAATACATAGGCGTGTTACTTGTGATTATGATCCTAAGCTGGTGTGTAGGGAGCGGTAGTCCTAGGGTTAGCATGCTGTGCTGCAAACCCCATCGAACCGAGTTCAAGTCCCACTCACGACCAACACTAGTGATATACCTTCCCTAGGTAGACTCGACCTGAAATTAGGAGTTTGTATGATGTGTAACCATCGACACCTGGGAGACAAAGGCGCCCGGACGTGATGTTGGCCACCCATCCCCTCGTGCGCTGTGCAGGCCTCCAAAGATGCTTGCAAACAACACTTGCCCAAAGTCTTTTATGGCTATACAGGGAATCCTTGTCTTTGTAATGGGTGTATATTGTGAGTAATATGTATATCTGCAGAATCAATCGCATGGAGGAGAAACCCTCGACACAACCCAGTGCTAAAAGGTGCCAGGACGATTAGTGTTCATACAGCACAGATACCACTGGGAACTTGTAGCGGCACTAGAGGAACACACACAGGAGAGAAGCCCTTCACGTGCAGTGGACGGGAAGGCATTTTCTTATTCAACAACTCTTCAGAACCACCGGAGAACACACACATGGAGGTCACATCCTGGAGCAGAATCTTCATCTTCACTTTTAACCTCAACTTCTTCGCTTGACACTTCCACTCCTGGCCATGTATGCAAGCTGGAATTGTATTCTGGTTGTTGTTACGAGATAGACTCATTGTGGCACTAACTCTCACACGTCCCTTTCAAACTGTGCTCCTTGTAGATTTATTTACGCGTTTTTCGGTAACGAAAATCCCTTCAAAGGCCTTACACAGAAGTTTACTTGAAGGTTTTGTTTGGCATGTATTCTCTGGAGGTTGTGAATATTTGATGACCCTGTAAACGCCTTACCGCACGCAGTACACCTGATGGGCTCCTCTTCTGTGTGTTCTTTGGTTTATGTCAAGATTTAATGACTGCAAATTAATTCCAAGACAGTGCACAGTCGTCATGTCGCGTGGACGAGGCGAGTTCTGCTCTAGGTGACGACACAAACCAGAGACAGGGGGGAGGCGCTGACATCACCCACCCGTGACTTTGAGGTGACGTCTCGAGGGCGCTTTGCATATTTAAATAAACACGTGGTAAGCAACGTTAGATATCGATGCACACAGATACAAAAAAGATCAGCAGACACCTCTTTCATTTATCGGTCTCTCCACGAAACAAAGGAATGGTTTACACAAACTATAACTAGCACAGCCTTCTGGGAGTGCATCATTGATTGAGTGCAAGCCACCTGTGGACCCTCATTGGTGTACAGCGTCTCAACAGCAGTCGGGCTGCATCAACCGATGGTTACGAACATCCAGAAAGTTAATCAGCAAGGTGCATTTCTAGTCTTAGTTTGACAAAATCTACATAAACACGTAATACTAAATTATAATTCGTGTTGTGGAGAATGTATCTCCTCTACGTGTAACTTTTAAGTGGTATGCCTTGTAACTGGTGAATGATCCGAGTGTGCTCCCTATTGCAAAGACAATGAGTTGCTCCAGAGGCAGATGCTTCCTGAAAACACAAAAAATACCCTTTGGCCTGTATCACAACAACAGGTCTCACCTGAGTTATCTGTACAGGTTACTTCCAAAAACGCACTATGTCCTAACATCACTTATTCAATGTTTGACTCTTATGGACAAAATGTTACATGTACGCACACAATCAGACAAGTATTAATTCTAAATTCTTGACAGGCATATTAACAAAATTTAATTACTGCATCATGTTACATCGTATATACAAGCTGATATATTTTTTTTTAATGCACCATCTGCTCAACAGTGTATGTACAACAAACTATTGTGTCATTCAAAACGAGTAGGCCATTGCATGCTGGCATCTGGGTACATTTTTTGCCAATTCTAAACCCTACCTACAAACTCCACAACTGAAATGCCACATCAACCATCGCACCCTACTGACAGGCTCTTGTCCACATGCAGGCTGTTGCAGAGCCACCTTGTGCCATACAAGGGCAGCTGCTACATTGGGATGCTCTTCGAGTGTTTGAGACAAGATACGATATAAAACTATGAATTGCTGAGAAAATTAAGCAAGCACCATATAAATGCAAATATTATTGACTCTCGCTCCTGGATGGACATCTACCCAACCCACAAGTCCACAAAGACTGGCCGCTCTTACGCTGCAGGATGAACCTAGGAATTGAGTGTTCAACTTCACGTTATTTGCATTAAAGGCCTGTGACAAAGGCGAATCTATTGGAGCGACATCATCTCAAGCTTACACATCTACCGGGTCTCCATTTGACTTTGTATTGTCTAAGAAGTCCACCTACACCTCCACCTCCACTTCCACAAACTGCTGCGAGTTGCCTCGCTCTGCCTCGCAGTCAGAATTCTCCTCCTGCTTCACGATGCCTCCATCGATATGAAGGTCCGATTTTGGAGTTGAATCTTCATCTTCACATTTCACCTTCACCTCTTCATATTTCACCTTCACCTCTTCATATTTCACCTTCACCTCTTCATATTTCACCTCGATAGCTTCAAAAGCGTCCGAGCTGGGATTTTCTTCAGGTTCTTGTTTAATGAGGGATGGGCTCATTGCGGCACTTTGACTTTCACAAGCTGATTTCAGACTCCACTCCTTGTGGATCTTCTGATGCTTGAGTGTTCTCTGGTGTACTTGAAGATGTGGTTGCTGTGCAAACGCCTTCCCGCACGGAGTGCATCTGAAGGGTTTCTCTCCCGTGTGTGTTCTCTGGTGTCTTTGAAGATGTGATGACCGTGCAAAAGCCTTCCCGCACGGAGTGCACTTGAAGGGTTTCTCTCCCGTGTGTGTTCTCTGGTGTACTTGAAGATTTGATGGATCTGCAAACGGTTTCCCGCACAGAGTGCACCTGAAGGGTTTCTCTCCCGTGTGTGTTCTCTGGTGTACTTGAAGATTTGATGAATCTGCAAACAGCTGCCCGCACAGAGTGCACCTGAAGGGTTTCTCTCCCGTGTGTGTTCTCTTGTGTACTTGAAGTTTTGATGGATCTGCAAACGCCTTCCCGCACAGAGTGCACTTGAAGGGTTTCTCTCCTGTGTGAGTTCTCTGGTGTTTTTGAAGAACAAATGACCGTAAAAATGCCTTCCCACACACACTGCACTTGAAGGGTTTCTCTCCTGTGTGTGTTCTCTGGTGTTTTTCAAGAGCAGATGACTGTGAAAATGCCTTCCCACACACAGTGCACTTGAATGGTTTCTCTCCCGTGTGTGTTCTCTGGTGGTTCCTAAGGTGTGATGCCCGTGCAAATGCCTTGTTGCACACAGTGCACTTGAAGAGTTTCTCTCCTGTGTGAATTTTCTGGTGCTGTGTAAAATGTCCAGGATGATCCGTGCTGTATGCACACCGGTCGCATTGTTGCCTTGTCGTACCAAGCTGAGCTAAGTGCCTTTGCTCCATCAGACCAATTCCAGAGGAAGCGACAGCTGCAAACAGAAAAAAGAGAACATCCACACCATCTACATGTCAGTATCGAGGCACAGAGGAATGCATATATACACAGTCACACATGACTTATACATCTATACGTATTCATATATTCATGATGTAGTGAAAAAGTTTCCCAAATTCATCACACGGGCTGTTATGGCACACAATGAGAGGGAAAATGGTCATAAATATGCCTGGAAAGCCCTAGTATCTTCAAAATGAATGTTAACCCAAAACTCCAAGCACACAATTTGGGCTATCTGGCTACGAAAGGAATATTTATAAGAGCTAAATTTAGCTCACATAGCAAAGGGTGTTGAAAATACTACAGTGGTACCTCGGTATATGTCGTTAATTCGTTCCAGAAGGTAGGACTTATACCGAAAATGACGTAAACCTAACGAATTTTGCCCATAATAAAGAAAGGAAATAATCCGTTCCAGTGTATTGTATAATAAATTACATTTTTATTCTTAGCTCTTTCGGAAAAGTCACGTTGAAGGGAAACAATAAAATAATAACGTTGAAGGGAAACACAATAATAAAATATATATTTTATTATTTTATTGTTTCCCTTCAACGTGACTTTACCGAAAGAGCTAAGAATATGAATTACTGCAGTCACGAAAGCTTTAAATCAAAATTACATTTTATTTGGCATATTATACATTAATGGGGTTGTATAACATAATATAGACACTACTTATTACTAAAATGCATACATACATTAAAATAAATGCATAAAGTCATAAATAAATTGAAATAAAAATAACATTTACCATCATTTTACCGTGCTGAGAGGAGTTGATAGCCTACGAGGATGGTGGTGAGGAAGGGGAGGAGATATTATTTTTGAAAGGAGAGTCCCCTTCCATTAAAACTTCAGGAAGTTGAAATTCTGGGGTTTTTTCTCTCTCTTTTACGTCTTTTTTCTTGACTTGGACCTGGTTTGAGGCTCCCCAGGTTTCGGTTTTACTAAAAACCTGTCCATTGAAGTTTGTTTTTGCCTTCTTCTAAGAATGTTCCTGAAGTGACATTGTTTGGTCATTCCACATAAAACTGTTACGGCTTGTTGACTGAGGAGCTGCGCTTGTTTCAGTCGTGAACGGGGTATACTGTACGCGGTGACTCATCCTGACCCATACAAGTTCTAGCAAGCGCGTTGTATCCCAAACAAGACGTCGTATCCAAAGACATTTTTTTTCTCGTCAAAACACCACGTATAACAAATTGGACGTATTCCAAAGCGGTCGTATACCAAGGTACCACTGTATTTGTGTTATACAGAAATGCATAAATTAATGTTCAATCGCAACTCAGAGGTGTGAAGCCAGGCTCAGATTTCCTTGAATGCTGGGATGAACAGATCTAACTTCAGCTGCACGTGTGCTGTGTTAACTTCCTGTTTCCATTCTTACAAAGAGTTCCAGAGGAAAACAAAAATAAACGATTGTTTTGATATAACCTCCGTGTTCAATAGCGTTAATAGGTTTTTACCCTTTTAGCTGGCACAAAAACTGACACCTTTTTGACGCCAAAACGCCTTTTGGCATCATCTGGTCCAACACCAGTGGAGACTAGGCTCTAAGAAAAGCCGTCTCGGGGGTGGACCAATCAAGTTCAAGGACAGTGCATATCATTATCAGAGTTGTCTCTTTTTGCTTGCATTTTTGACTGCTTGTGTTGTGGTTATTGCAAACATGATCCCTTGTATAAAGGTGTCAGTTTTTGTGCCAGCTAAAAGGGTAAAAACCTATTACTATATCTTGTTACTGGCAAAGGAGGTCTCATAATGTAAAGAGTTAATAGGCTTTACTGCAAATACAAACTTTACACTGTCACACACTGGCATGGTAAAAAGGTGGTGGTTGTGTCCAGAACCATGCCTGGCCACCTTCACCTTCTCAGTATCAATGCTTCCTCACTCGATCCCGACACTGATTCCTGCTGTATATTTAGAGTTTGTGTCTCTCTCCGTGGTGAGATGTTAACTACCTCACGTGGTATACAGGAAGTCGTGGGTTAGATCCCGACACTGATACCTGCTGTATATTTGGAGTTTGTGTGTCTCTCTCCGTGGTGAGATGTTAACTACCTCACGTGGTATACAGGAAGTCGTGGGTTAGATCCCGACCCTGATGCCTGCTGTATATTTGGAGTCTGTGTGTCTCTCTCTCCGTAGTGAGTTGTTAACTACCTCACTGGGTATACAGTAAGTCGTGGGTTCGATCCGGAGCCTGATGTATATTTGAAGTTTGTGTGTGTCTCTCTCTCCGTGATGAGATGTTAACTACCTCACGTGGTATACAGGAAGTCGTGGGTTCGATCCCGACACTGATGCCTGCTGCATATTTGGAGTCTGTGTGTCTCTCTCCGTGGTGAGATGTTAACTACCTCACGTGGTATACAGTAAGTCGTGGGTTCGATCCCGAGCCTGATGTATATTTGGAGTTTGTGTGCGTCTCTCTCTCCGTGGTGAGATGTTAACTACCTCACGTGGTAGGTACACAGGAAGTCGTGGGTTCGATCCCGACACTGATGCCTGCTGTATATTTGGAGTTTGTGTTTTCTTGTTCATGTTTTTGTTTTTTTGTTTGTTGCGGTTGCACCCGATTCAAGAGCCGAATGGCTCACAGGGCTATACCAAATAAATGAAACTAAACTATGAAAACTTTGTGTCTCTCTCTCCATGGTGAGATGTTAACTACCTCACCTGGTATACGGGAAGTCGTGGGTTCGATCCGGACCCCGACGCCTGCTGTATATTTGGAGTTTGCGTGTCTCTCTCGCGCCGTGGTCGCGTGGATTTCCTCCACATCCCCCGGCTTTCCCCTCCACATTTAGTGAACACCGCCACGCGTCTAGAGTGAACACCGCCACGCGTCTAGAGTGAACACCGCCACGCGTCTAGAGCGAACACCGCCACGCGTCTAGAGCGAACACCGCCACGCGTCTAGAGCGAACACCGCCACGCGTCCAGAGTGAACACCACCACGTGTCTAGAGTGAACACCACCACGTGTCTAGAGTGAACACCGCCACGCGTCTAGAGTGAACACCGCCACGCGTCTAGAGCGAACACCGCCACGCGTCTAGAGCGAACACCGCCACGCGTCTAGAGTGAACACCTCCACGCGTCTAGAGTGAACACCTCCACGCGTCTAGAGTGAACACCGCCACGCGTCTAGAGCGAACACCACCACGTCTAGAGCGAACACCGCCACGCGTCTAGAGCGAACACCGCCACGCGTCTAGAGCGAACACCGCCACGCGTCTAGAGCGAACACCGCCACGCGTCTAGAGCGAACACCGCCACGCGTCTAGAGCGAACACCGCCACGCGTCTAGAGCGAACACCGCCACGCGTCTAGAGTGAACACCGCCACGCGTCTAGAGTGAACACCGCCACGCGTCTAGAGTGAACACCGCCACGCGTCTAGAGTGAACACCGCCACGCGTCTAGAGCGAACACCGCCACGCGTCTAGAGTGAACACCGCCACGCGTCTAGAGCGAACACCGCCACCCGTCTAGAGCGAACACCGCCACGCGTCTAGAGTGAACACCTCCACGCGTCTAGAGTGAACACCGCCACGCGTCTAGAGTGAACACCGCCACGCGTCTAGAGTGAACACCGCCACGCGTCTAGAGTGAACACCACCACGTCTAGAGTGAACACCACCACGTCTAGAGTGAACACCACCACGTCTAGAGTGAACACCACGTGTCTAGAGTGAACACCGCCACGTCTAGAGTGAACACCGCCACGTGTCTAGAGTGAACACCGCCACGCTGTTGATAAGCCTCAACTTATATTCTTGGTTCTTTCGGTAAAGTCACGTAGAGAAGGGAAACAATAAAATAATAAAAATATAAAACAATTCAATTCTGTGGTTTTCACACCTGATGATTGCTTTTGTTGCAGTCGAAACGTGATAATTTAATTGTTTTATATTTTTATTATTTTAATATTTCCCTTCTACGTGACTTTACCGAAAGAACCAAGAATATGAATCCCTGCAGACACGAAAGCTTTAAATGAAAAGCCTCACCTTGTTGTGGGCAGGTCGCTTCTGTGAAACAAGAGCGGTATAGCAGCTCAAGCGGGCTTGGCCTGGTAAAATATAAAAAACCGCGTGAATATTTAAAGGAAAACAAAGTCACAAAGTAGCGAGCCGGGTGAAGACAAATTAAAACTTAAGAATGAGAATTAAGCAAATGCAATCAGGCGAGGGCAGGAGGCTAGGCCCCGCGTTGTAAAGTTACACCCGGACATCGATTCCCATGCTCGCTGCTACTCAATTGACATCCCTACGAGAGAAAGAGGGAGGCTCTACCTTGGTAAACAACAACCACCACAACAACAACCACCACAACAACAACAACCACCACAACAACCACCACCACGACAACCGCGATGCGAATTTCTCACCTCGGATTTCAGCTTCCCGTTACCTCGCGACGTCACGCGGCAGCAGGTGACATGACGTCACTTCCGGAAGACGATACTCCCCTCCCACAATAAGTCTCTAACTGAATAAATTATATTCTTGGTTCTTTCGTTAAAGTTACGTAGAAGGGAAACAATAAAAGAATAAAAATATAAAACAATTAATTATTCTAATGAATCTTGTCCATTTGTCGAGGATGTTAATGATCTGCAGTCATTGGGCGTAGCTTTACCCAAATAAGGATTGTACCGGAACAGATGTCGGCAGTCACCAAGTAGAGGTGACGTCACGCTCAAGAGGGCGGTGGACGGGGGTGGGGTGAATATTTTGGTGACATGACGTCACTACCAAAGGACACCGCCCCCTGGCGTTTCAGGCCGATGAGATAACGCTGAGGGATGACGTCATAGCGGGTTTCGAGTTTAAGTTGATTTAGATTAATTTTCCATTGCTCCCTCTCTTGAACAGAGACCCCTTGGGTGTGTGAGCTCAGCAACAACGTGGGCATCATTGTGTGTGTACAAACTGCGTGTGTACAAACTGCGTGTGTGTACAAACTGCGTGTGTGTGTACAAACTGCGTATGGGTGTACACTGTGTGTGTGTACACTGTCTACAAACTGTGTGTGTACACTGTGTGTGTGTACAGTGTGTGTGTACAGTGTGTGTGTACAAACTGTGTGTGTACAAACTGTGTGTGTACACAAACTGCGTGTGGGTTTACAAACTGCATATGGGTGTACACTGTGTGTACAAACTGTGTGGGTGTACACACTGTGTGTGTGTACAAACTGTGTGTGTACAAACTGTGTGTGTACACACTGTGTGTGTACAAATGTGTGTACACAAACTGCGTGTGGGTTTACAAACTGCGTATGGGTGTACACTGTGTGTGTACAACTGTGTGTGTGTACAAACTGCGTGTGTGTGTACAAACTGCGTGTGTTTGTACACACTGTGCGTGTGTGTACAAACTGCGTGTGTGTACACACACAAACTGCGTGTGTGTGTACACACTGTGCGTGTGTTTGTACAAACTGCGTGTGTGTACACACGAACTGCGTGTGTGTGTGAACACACTGCGCGTGTGTGTACACACTTTGTGTGTACAAACTTTGTGTCTCTACAAACTGTGTGTGTGTACAAACGCAGTACACCTGATGGGCTCCTCTTCTGTGTGTTCTTTGGTTTATGTCAAGATTTAATGACTGCAAATTAACAGTGCACAGTCGTCATGTCGCGTGGACGAGGCGAGTTCTGCTCTAGGTGACGTCACAAACCAGAGACAGGGGGGAGGCGCTGACATCACCCACCCGTGACGTTGAGGTGACGTCTCCCGAGGGCGCTTTGCATATTTAAATAAACACGTGGTAAGCAACGTGCGATATCGATGGACACAGATACGAAAAAGATCAGCAGACACCTCTTTCATTTATCGGTCTCTCCACGAAACAAAGGAATGTTTTACACAAACTATAACTAGCACAGCCTTCTGGGAGTGCATCATTGATTGAGTGCAAGCCACCTGTGGACCCTTATTGGTGTACAGCGTCTCAACAGCAGTCGGGCTGCATCAACCGATGGTTACGAACATCCAGAAAGTTAATCAGCAAGGTGCATTTCTAGTCTTAGTTTGACAAAATCTATATAAACACGTAATACTAAATTACAATTCGTGTTGTGGAGAATGTATCTCCACTACGTGTAACTTTTAAGTGGTATGCCTTGTAACTGGTGAATGATCCGAGCGTGCTCCTTATTGCAAAGACAATGAGTTGCTCCAGAGGCAGATGCTTCCTGAAAACAAAAATACCCTTTGGCTTGTATCACAACAACAGGTCTCACCTGAGTTATCTGTACAGGTTACTTCCAAAAACGCACTTTGTCCTAACATCACTTATTCAATGTTTGACCCTTATGGACAAAATGTTACATGTACGCACACAATCAGACAAGTATTAATTCTAAATTCTTGACAGGCATATTAACAAAATTGAATTACTGCATCATGTTACATCGTATATACAAGCTGATATATATTTTTTAATGCACCATCTGCTTAACAGTGTATGTACAACAAACTATTGTGTAATTCAAAACGAGTAGGCCATTGCATGCTGGCATCTGGGTACATTTTTTGCAAATTCTAAACCTTACCTACAAACTCCACAACTGAAATGCCACATTAACCATCGCCCCCTACTGAAAGGCTCTTGACCACATGCAGGCTGTTGCAGGTCCACCTTATGCCATACAGGGGCAGCTGCTACATTGGGATGCTCTTCGAGTGTTTGAGACAAGATACGATATAAAACTATGAATTACTGAGGCAATTAAGCAAGCACCATATAAATGCAAATATTATACTGGTAGGAACGAATTTGTAAACTGAGTGTACCAGCCTGCAATAGATTAATGTGTCCGTCCATCCGTCCCCTTTCAATACTTTAACCAAGTGAAATCTCGTGCTGTTCTTAAACATTGACTTATCTTAAACATTGACTTGTCTTAAACATCGACTTGTCTTAAACATCGACTTGTCTTAAACATCGACTTGTCTTAAACATCGACTTGTCTTAAACATCGTCTTGTCTTAAACATCGACTTGTCTTAAACATCGACTTATCTTAAACATCGACTTATCTTAAACATCGACTTATCTTAAAAATATCGACATCCCTCCTAGCCACGTGTCCTACCCAAGCGCACTTTTCTTCATAGTTTGGATGCTACAATTTACCTACACTACACTATACACTACACTATACGTTATCTGATCCATGTAATTTTATACTGGTAGGAATGAAGTTGTAAACTGAGTGTACCAGCCTGCAATAGATTAATGTGTCCGTCCGTCCGTCCCCTTTCAATACTTTAACGAAGTGAAATCTCGTGCTGTTGGGTGTAAAATCAGCAATAGACAGCACAGAGACTTGTCCTACCAGCCCACCCTGCAGGGATTTGTTTATAACATAGTTAATGCTTGGGAGCTTATTGACTCTCGCTCCTGGATGGACATCTACCCAACCCACAGGTCCACAAAGACTGGCCGCTCTTACTCTACAGGTTGAACCTAGGAACTGAGTGTTCAACTTCACGTTATTTTCATTAAAGGCCTGTGAAAAAGGTGAATCTATTGGAGCGACATCGTCTCAAGCTTACACATCTAACGGGTCTCCATTTGACTTTGTATTGTCTAAGAAGTCCACCCACACCTCCACTTCCACAAACTGCAGGGAGTTTCCACGCTCTGCCTCACAGTCAGAATTCTCCTCTTGCTTCACGTTGCCTCCATCGATGTGAAGGTCCGATTTTGGAGTTGAATCTTCATCTTCACATTTTACCTTCACTTATTCACTCTTCACCATCACCTCTTCACGTTTCACCATCACTTCTTCCCTCTTCACCATCACTTCTTCCCTCTTCACCATCACCTCTTCCCTCTTCACCATCACTTCTTCACGTTTCACCATCACCTCTTCACGTTTCACCATCACCTCTTCCCTCTTCACCATCACTTTTTCACATTTCACCTTCACCTCTTCACGTTTCACCTCGATACCTTCAAAAGTGTCCAAGCTGGGATTTTCTTCTGGTTCTTGGTTAATGAGGGATGGGCTCATTGTGGCACTTTGACTTTCACAAGCTGATTTCAGACTCCGCTCCTTGGGGATCTTCTGAAGACTGTGTGTTCTCTGGTGTCTTTTAAGAGGTGATGACTGTGCAAACGCCTTCCCACAAACAGTGCACTGGAAGGGTTTCTCTCCCGTGTGTGTTCTCTGGTGTATTTTAAGGTGTGATGACTGTGCAAATGCCTTCTTACAAACAGTGCACTGCAAGCGTTTCTCTCCTGTGTGTGTTCTCTGGTGTCTTTTAAGAGGTGATAACTGTGCAAATGCCTTCTCACAAAGAGTGCACTGGAAGGGTTTCTCTCCCGTGTGTGTTCTCTGGTGTATTTTAAGGTGTGATGACTGTGCAAATCCCTTCTCACAAAGAGTGCACTTGAAGGGTTTCTCTCCTGTGTGTGTTCTCTGGTGTATTTTAAGAGGTGATAACTGTGCAAATGCCTTCTCACAAAGAGTGCACTGGAAGGGTTTCTCTCCCGTGTGTGTTCTCTGGTGTATCTGAAAGCATGATGACTGTGCAAATGCCTTGTCACACACAGTGCACTTGAAAGGTTTCTCTCCTGTGTGAGTTCTCTGGTGCCGTGTCAAATGTCCAGGATGATCCGTGTTGTATGCACACCGGTCACATTGTTGCCTTTTTGTACTGAGCTGAGCTGAGCGCCTTTGCTCCATCAGACCAATTCTGGAGAGGAAGCGACAGCTACAGACAAAAAAAAACCAACACCATCTACATCAGTATCGAGGCAAGGAATGCATATATAGTCACACATGACTTACACGTCTATACTTATTCATATATTCAAGATATTCCCCAATTGATCACAAGGGCTGCTAAGGCACGCAATGAGAGGACAAATGGTCAAAAATATGCCTGGAAGCCCTAGCATCTTCAAATTGAATGTTAACCCAAAATTCCAAGCGCACAATATCGGCTGTCTGGCTACAACAGAAACATTTATCAGCAAAATTCAACGAATATACCAAAGGGTTTAACACGTAGGCTTTCGCAACCAATATCATCCATAAGAGGTTTTTGGGTTAGATCGCGTAAATATATAAATGTGTTGTTAAAACCTGCCATCACCTGACACAGCCAACTAGTAAGGGTTGTCACGTAAGCAGAACGTGCCAATTCGTCACGAGTACAGCACACCGGTGTGTTGGAGAGCCAAGCCACAACATTTGCAAACTGAGTACGACGTTTCGCCAGCAATTACAACTAGCTTCATCAGACGACAGCCAGATTTATGGATAAGTCTTACTGTTTTGATTTAAAGCTTTCGTGACTGCAGTAATTCATATTCTTAGTTTTTTCGGTAAAGTCACGTTGAAGAGAAACAACAAAATAATAAAATATATATTAAACAATAAAAAATTCTCACGACGTTTCGACCATAACTTAAACCAACACACCTGAAGATGACCGTTTGAGTTATGGTCGAAACGTCATGAGAATTTTTTATTGTTTAATATATATTTTATTATTTTGTTGCTTCTCTTCAACGTGACTTTACCGAAAAAACTAAGAATATGAATAAGTCTTACTGTTTCGTAGATGTGTTGACCACCCTTCTGCGCTCTTGAACATTATGGGGGGGGGGGTTATACTGAGGCAACGTATATTATGCATGTGCATTATACGAGCCCTTTGAACTTGTCCTTCCTGTCTATTTTGTTTATTAAAATCGCCCTACCAACGGTAATCCCTATTGAAGCACACTGCCCTTTGTACATTGCGGGAGTAACTGATAAACTAGCCAGATGTTTGGAAAAACAAAACATCCAATTCAGATCTGGCACGGAACATAAAATACAGAATTTAACATCCGGTACAAAAGATGTATTATCGAAGCTATCAACACAAGGTATGTACAGGATTAACTGCACGTGTGGTAAATGTTATGTTGGGCAAACAGAACGAATGATCGGCACGAGACTAAAAGAACAGAGAAATATTAAATTATCTCAAATGTCATCAGTAGCAGAACACGCGTGCCAACAAGGACACTCAATTGATTTTGATGATGTTGAAGTTTTGTGCAAAACCAGCTACTACTGGACAAGACTAATTAGATAATCTATCGAAATTGAAAGAAATCAAAATAACTTTAACGTTACATTCGGATAGCTACCGTCTTTGTGCTGCGTGGAAGCGAATCTTCCAATAATACATTGTTTAAATCCATGCATACAAAGGGCAGCGTACTTCAATAGGGATTACCGTTGGTAGGGCGATTTTAATAAACAATAGACAGGAAGGACAAGTTCAAAGGGCTCGCATAATGCACATGCATCATGTACGTTGTCTCAGTAATCCCCCCTCCACCACGTGGCGCAAGAGCCCAGGAAAGTGGTCACCACATCTACGCCTCTATATTAGGAACAAAACGGTAAGACATCTCCACAAGTCTGGCTGTCGCCTGATGAAGCTGGTTGTAATTACTGGCGAAACGTCGTACTCAGTTTGTAAACGTTGGGGCTTGGCACTCCAACACACCGGTGTGCTGTACTAGTGACGAATTGGCCACGTTCTGTTTACGTGACAACCCTTACTAGTTGGCTGTGTCGGGTGGTGGCGGGTTTTAATGACACATTTATATATTTATGCAATCTCACCCAAAAACCTCTTATGGATAGCAAAGGGTGTTGAAAATATTACTGTGTGTTATCCAGAAATGCAAAAAATTATATTCAATCACAACTCAGAGGTGTGAAGCCAAGCTCAGATTTCCTTGAATGCTCGGATGAACAGATCTAACTTCAGCTGCATATGTACTGTGATAATTTCCGGTTTCTATTCTTATAAAAAGTTCCAGAGGGAAAAAAAACGATAGTTTTGATTTAATCTCTGTGTTCAATTGAGTTAATATACTTTACAGCAAATACAAATTTTACACGGTCACACACTGGCATGGTAAAAAAGTGGTGGTGTGTCCAGAACCATGCCTGGCCACCTGCATCTGCTCAGTATTAATGCTTCCTCCCTTCACCATGTAATTAATTGAAGATCAATCAACATAGCAGAGGTGCACAATAAGTTCAGCTTTCACTTATTAATCATGTTTGCTGTCGGCGATAATCAAACTAATTAAGTTCATAATGCAGTAAAATAACTGCGCCACCGCTCCCCACAAAGATAAACTCTTAAATACACATCCATTTCACATGGATCATTAACATATTATAAACAAAACATCCACCATTCATGACGAATTGTAAGTGAACTTATCACAGTGCTAATGCCATTTTAGGGGCAATTTAAGGCCATTTAAGGGTGTATCACTTGTCAGCAGGTCATGGGAACTGTCCAGGTGTCAAGGGATTACTGACAGATGCACAAAGCTGCGCTTCCCACTGTCTTGCTGGGTTTTAGGAACTCAGCGGTCCACCCATTCACTTGAGCGTCGCTCCTCCGACCTCATCGTTGTTGGAGAGCAAATATCTTCGACTGTCCTGCAGCATACCTCACGAGCCTCCTCCACAGCGGTCGATCTTGACACTCTGGCACCAGTCATCTGCAGGTCCGATCACCTCCACATCCTCCAATCTCTTCTCGAGCCAATGCTATGCCTATTTAGCTGCTAATGTCTGGACTAACAGAAGCTGCTTGAGCATGCGGTGTCTGGGAATGCGGGATTCATGACCGAACCAATGCAGCCTCGCCTGCCAAAGAGAGACTCGCTGATTATATTTCTATATTTCTATATTAAGAATCTGTAAGCTTCTAAATAAAGTATAGTCTGGTTCAATAGAGGATGGATCATAGGCAGGCCAACCTCCATTCTATAAGCCAGCACAGACGGTCATTTTAATAAGTTCATATTTTGCATCCACAGAGTAATATCTGTGGCCCAGAAGAATCACAGCTTTGTTCGTACGTTTATTAATCTGCTTGTCCTGGTGAGGGTCACGGTGGCAGCATGGCGAGTAGGGCGGTCCAGGCCTCCCTTTCCCTGACAAGACTCTGGCTCTTCATGGGCAATTCCCAAGCGTTCCCAGGCCAGCCGAGTGACATAGTCCCACCAGCATGTCCTGGGCCAGCCCCGGGGGTCTTTGCCCAGTGGCACGTGCCTCGTAGATTTCCAGAGGGAATCTATTAGGGGACATCCTTACAAATATTCTATATTGATATCACTTCTTGAGCCAGGCCCGGGGGTTGTGTTCACCAACAAGCGCCTCTTGGCCGCGTGACCCACGTAACTCGGTCGGGCCCAGCCTGAAACGGCTACGTGCCACCATCGTGTGCGCCCACCATCCACAGGACGAAGGGGCGGATGCGATGCCAGTATGGCAGGGAGAGGGATGGTCGCAGATGGACTAGACCTTCGCGGTAGACACTCGCAGATTTGTATTAAGCAAAAGTCCAGGCAGCTTCCACAGTGTTAACGCATTCTAATGAAAGAATGCTGCTCGACTAATTTTTATAGTGAGACTCTGGCTGCCAGAGCTTGGCGTGAACACATTAACCAGCTATGGGAGCTTCTCCACCACTTGTAGAACTGCCTGATTAATTATTCATGGAGAGTTGTGGAACATACGCAAGGCCCCATTTCATGATGGAATTATCCAGGCACAGAACAAGATTCTCTAACTTCATCTCATGGAGCGGCCATTACCAGATCATCAGCAGATGTAACATGGTTGACCAGCAGGGAAGAATCCCTTAAATTTGACCAGGCAATTTATGTATATGGCCATTGTGAGCTTTTCTAACTGTGTAATTATTGAAGATGTAATGTAATGCATGGCACCAAAGTGCATTTCTGTCATAAGCAAAGTTGAACAGGAAATGGCTCTGACTCCTGGTCACGCAGCTTTAGACGGGCCTGCCCAAAATCATAAAAATCCTCAATGAATGTGAGCGGAGGCAGAGATATCGAAAACAAAGAACAATCCAAAGCCCCAAGCCTCTTTATGTTACTATAGGCCTAAATTACATCGAGAAAGCAGAGATATAATTTCTGCTGAAAATCCGGACTCCTCTGCGGTAGTCGATCGACAGAAAATACAGCAGCCCGTTGAATATCGCAGAGGTTATGTTTTTAGAAAGTGCCGCGCGAAAGCTAAATGCACAATATTCAATACTTAATCATTACCTACGTAATGGCATTAAATCCCTGGGCATTCTCACTACTTCTGGTTTGCCACACATGCAAACACATTATGGCATTTCATATACTACAATTCCACGCACTAACTATAACATAAGTGTCTGCACTGAACTCTTATATTTGTTCTCATATTTACCACGAAATCCTTCCCTATTATCAGGCCTGCATTTTTGCCGCCAAATTCATCCACTTTCGGCTCCTTACTGCCCTCTCTGCACGTGCAATCACCTCTAACACACCGCAATATATATTTTAAAACATTATGTACCATTCTAAAATATTTACATCTACGTACCAACACTACCGACCTCATTCTACACAACATAAACGCTATACAACAGCTACAACTAAATACATCAAGTATACATCGCCTGGTAAGGAATAAAATGCACGCACATACACACACTCGCGTTAAAATAATGATATGTACACACTCCACCACACACACTAATTAATACCCACATCAAGCACTACAATTACTCCCTCCAAAGAATTGCGTAAATGTCTTCAGCAAGGCAGCTTGCAAACGGCACTACAATGGCTGCAACCAGGTGCCTGATCATGTAGCCAAAAGGAAAAAAAAATGTCCATACATTCCTCACTTCATTTACACTTCTGATCCATTAGTTGCCATTGGTTCCATGTCTACTTCTTGCAGCTACTGCCATGCAATGACATGGAAAGGAGACCCTCCAGGGCTATGCTTCAACAGTACCATGGTTCAATACTAGACAGGCTCACCAGCATTGCAACAATGTCATCAAAACCGAGATGCAAGTCCTATTGCTGTCGCATGCCATGCTCTATGAGGACAACTCTTATGTTCACAGTTTCAAGCGTGCCATGGAGAAGATGACTTCAGAGGACAATGTTGTCATTCATGCAGATTAAACTCCACATGGTCAACATGAGTTCTGCTTAAATGCACTCACAACATCTGAGGTGGCTGTTATTCTGACTGCTGAACAACATGGCACTCGACGCATTGTCTTGCAACTGAGGAACAAAACCCTATACTGAACTGAAACACACCGATCCTAATGCTCTTCAATGTCCTCTGATTTTCTGGCAAGGTGATGTTGGCTACCATTTCTTACTTCGCCAAACTGACCCAGCAACAGGCTTACCAACACAAAAGAAGATTTCCGCCATGGACTTCTTTGCCTTCAGGATCATGGTGCGAAACGGCAGCTTCAATCTCTTCTTGAGATACAAAGAGCTCTTCCACCAATTTTACGTCGACATGTATGCCAAAATTGAAGCTTCATTCGATTAAACCCACCAAATGGCAAAAGATCCAACATTGTCTATACTGAAGCTCTCCAAGCGGAACAAATTTAAACGCTGTCAACCAAACAAACCTTGCGATTCATCTTCTTTGGTTCTTTCGGTAAAGTCACGTAGAATGAGAATAAAATAATAAATTGATAAAATAAAATAACACAATAAAATTGTCACGACGTTTCGCTGTCCTCCAGACAGTCTCGTCCATTCACCTGATGAAGGCCGCTTGTGTTGTGGCCGAAACGTCGTGATAATTTTATTGTTATTTTATTTTATCAATTTATTATTTTATTCTCGTTCTACGTGACTTTACCGAAAGAACCAAGGAAGATGAATCCTTGCAGTCACGAAAGCTTCAAATCGAAATTTAAACCTTGCGATTGTATAACAACAAAAAATCCTGACAAAATAAACGCATTTATTGACTTCATTTGCATAATTCAATTATTCCAGTAAAGACAACATGGCAAGACGTTACTCTTAACATTTGATTACGGAGACCTGTGCGAAGCCAGGTAACTAAGCTAGTACTGAATACTATACTTCCGATGATAATGCTTGTGCCTGAGTGGGGAGCAGTGCCTGAGTGGGGAGCAGTGCGCGAGTGGGGAGTGTTAGTGTGCTGCGCTTTGAACCCGGCGACCCGATTTAGATTCCCGCTCATGCCCAACACGAAATGGTGATTCAATAAATTGGCCCTGGGCCTTCTCTACGTCAACTCCACCTCAAAAAAGTACCTGGGTGATGTGTGAACATGTGCAAACATCGCCACTGGGCAGACAAATGCGGCCGGGCATGGCGCTGGTCACTCGCCCCTTCATTTGTCATGCCAGACTTCATAGGTGCTACTCGCTAACAGCACTTGCCTCAACAATCTGTTAAGGCTATACGGGGGGGGTCTTTGCCTTAGCCCACGAGATGCCTGCACAGCAACGGTTGAGGTGCCTCGGACTGCCTCGCGTCCCTCGCCTGCCCTGATCCGCACCACGGTAGAAATCGATGAAACTGTACTTCCGGGTACAGTATACCGGCGAAAGGCTAAATTGCTATGCATAGAGGTTTCCCGCTAAAGGTCGAAACCACAAACAAGGGTCTCCTCTATGACATTTGCGCAGAAATGCCCTGGCCTGAAACCACAATGGAACTTTACAAGTTTCTTCTCAGCAGGTCTGGAAAGCCAATGTTGAATAATCATAATCCGCAAATCAGTGTGGCAATCCTTTGGTCTAAGCAGTTGTAATAATCTTCTGTAGTGCAAACTGTGTAAAATCACCACCCTCCCTCAGCAGCTTCCTTTGGAGGTTAATTATTCCTGGCACTGAGACTGTTCTTTGACTCGGATGCTAACTACAGTGAGGGAAAAAAGTATTTGATTCCCTGCTAATTTTGTACATTTGCCCACTGACAAAGAAATGATCAGTCTATAATTTTAATGGTAGGGTTATTTGAACAGTGACAGACAGAATAACAACAAAATCCAGAAAAACGCATGTCAAAAATGTTATAAATTGATATGCATTTTAATGAGGGAAATAAGTATTTGACCCCTCTGCAAAACATGACTTAGTACTTGGTGGCAAAACCCTTGTTGGCAATCACAGAGGTCAGACGTTTCTTGTAGTTGGCCACCAGGTTTGCACACATCTCAGGAGGGATTTTGTCCCACTCCTCTTTGGAGATCTTCTCCAAGTCATTAAGGTTTTGAGGCTGACGTTTGGCAACTCGAACCTTCAGCTGCTTCCACAGATTTTCTATGGGATTAAAGTCTGGAGACTGGCTAGGCCACTCCAGGACCTTAATGTGCTTCTTCTTGAGCCACTTCTTTGTTGCCTTGGCCGTGTGTTTTGGGTCATTGTCATGTTGGAATACCCATCCACGACACATTTTCAATGCCCTGGCTGAGGGAAGGAGGTTCTCCCCCAAGATTTGATGGTACATGGCCCCGTCCATCGTCCCTTTGATGCGGTGAAGTTGTCCTGTCCCCTTAGCAGAAAAACACCCCCAAAGCATGTTTCCACCTCCATGTTTGACGGTGGGGATGGTGTTCTTGGGGTCATAGGCAGCATTCCTCCTCCTCCAAACACGGCGAGTTGAGTTGATGCCAAAGAGCTCCATTTTGGTCTCATCTGACCACAACACTTTCACCCAGTTGTCCTCTGAATCATTCAGATGCTCATTGGCAAACTTCAGACGGGCATGTATATGTGCTTTCTTGAGCAGGGGGACCTTGCGGGCGCTGCAAGATTTCAGTCCTTCACGGCGTAGTGTGTTACCAATTGTTTTCTTGGTGACTATGGTCCCAGCTGCCTTGAGATCATTGACAAGATCCTCCCGTGCAGTTCTGAGCTGATTCCTCACCGTTCTCATGATCATTGCAACTCCACGAGGTGAGATCTTGCATGGAGCACCAGGCGAGGGAGATTGACAGTTCTTTTGTGTTTCTTCCATTTGCGAATAATCGCACCAACCGTTGTCACCTTCTCACCAAGCTGCTTGGCAATGGTCTTGTAGCTCATTCCAGCCTTGTGTAGGTCTACAATCTTGTCCCTGACATCCTTGGAGAGCTCTTTGGTCTTGGCCATGGTGGAGAGTTTGGAATTTGATTGATTGATTGCTTCTGTAGACAGGTGCCTTTTATACAGGTAACAAGCTGAGATTAGGAGCACTCCCTTTAAGAGTGTGCTCCTAATCTCAGTTTGTTACCTGTATAAAAGACACCTGGGAGCCAGAAATCTTTCTGATTGAGAGGGGGTCAAATACTTATTTCCCTCATTAAAATGCAAATCAATTTATAACATTTTTGACATGCGTTTTTCTGGATTTTTGTTGTTATTCTGTCTCTCACTGTTCAAATAAACCTACCATTAAAATTATAGACTGATCATTTTTTTGTCAGTGGGCAAATGTACAAAATCAGCAGGGGATCAAATACTTTTTTCCCCTCACTGTACTTCTCCTGGTATACAGAAGTGCGTGGGTCTAATCACGAACCTGACGCCTCCTGTATATTGAGTTTTCAAGTCTCTCTCCCCGTGGTCACATGGATTTTGCTCCGGGTCCTCCGGTTTTTCCCTCCCCAATTCGAGTCAACATCACACAATTAAAATATTTGATCGATATAAATTTCACACGATGATAAGCCACTTTGTTGTGGGCAGGTCGCTTCTGAAAAAGAGCTCGGTGGGCTTTGCCTGGTAAAACAAAAATGGTAGACATTTTTAAAACATAGTTTTAAAGTAACCAGCCAGGTGAAGACAATTTCGATTTAAAGCTTTCGTGACTGCAAGGATTCATCTTCTTGGTTCTTTCAGTAAAGTCACGTAGAATGAGAATAAAACAATAAAAGAAAATAAGACAATAAAATTCTCACGACGTTTCGGCCACAACACAAGTAGCCTTCTTCAGGTGAAGGAACAGAACTGTCGGGATGACAGCACTTTAGTGAACGCTGCTAAGTAAAGTCACGTAGGTAAAATAAAACAACTAAATAAAATCACGACGTTTCGGAGGCAACACAAGCTTCCGTCTTCAGGTGGAATAGTCACAGCAGCATATCTGTGTCAAGTGGACAGCTCTAAGACAGCCGGGATTATAAACAGGTTAGGGGGGGGGGGGGAGGAGCCAGAAAGGGACGTGGGTGGGGGGGGAGGGCTGAGTTAAGCCGCCTTTTATTAAACTGCAGGGGGTTCGGGGGGAGCAGTGGTGCACTGCACAACAGCGAGTACAGCCCCATTTTTGAAAGCAATGGAAATGGGTGTATAATTATAAGGCAGCTAAAGTTTGGCATACAACCCACTGAGAGATGGAAACGGCTGTACAATTATAAGGCAGCTAACGTTTGACTTGATTTATAACATCTTTCCAATGGTTGCTCAATTTGAAACCATCCTCTCGGTTGAAGTTGTGTCTATGTTTGTATATCTGAATGGCTTCATGGACAAATCTTTGGTAATAACCGGGAGGTTTGCAGAGAACTTTGGTATCAGAGAAAACAATATCATGATAACCCGCTGTGTTGAAACAATGATCAGCCACGGCCAAAGAATTCGTTCTGCCGTGTTTCAAATCTGATTTGTGCTCGCGGATTCGGTCAGAAATGTCGTTTTGTCTCCCCGATATAGCAGTCACCGCAGGTACAACTCAATTTGTAAACACCGGGGTACTGTAAGTCAGGAATGACATCCTTTACGGATGGGATCAGATCACGGATTTTGGGTACTGTATTGAACCAGACCTGGATCTTGTTTGTTTAGAGTTTTAGAAATCTTTTTAGTAACGCCTGCTATGTATGGTAACGTGATGATTTTGATCGGAGTATCAGGTGGTTGTTTCTGTATGGTGGGAGAAACAGCTTGGCGGATGATACGGTCAGAGTATCCATTCATCTTGAGGGCCAGATGTACATGCTTTAATGAAAACATTGAGCGTACCCCTATCGGCTCCCCCTATGGGCTCCCCCCTTGTCACCAGTGATAGCCAATGTTTCCATGGAGAAATTTGAATCAGACGCCATCCAGACATCCACCCTTTGCCCTTCCCTATGGAAGAGATATGTGGATGACACTTTCGTCATTTGGCCACATGGCCTCCCAGCATTGAACCATTTCCGAGACCACATTAATTCCAGACACCCATCCATCAAATTCACCATGGAAGTGGAGAAAGATGGCAAGCTGCCATTCTTGGATGTTCAGTTTGAGAGGACTGATGGCTCTTTGGGACATTGTTTACAGAAAGTCCACCCATAGACTCCTACTTGAAGCCTGATTCCCACCACCCGACTCAAAATAACTCGCTCATCAAAACATTATGCCATAGGGCTCATTGCATTTCTGACCAATGTTTTCATTAAGACCAATGTTTTCATTAAAACATGTACATCTGGCCCTCAAGATGAACGGATACTCTGACCGTACCATCCGCCAAGCTGTTTCTCCCACCACACGGAAACAACCACTTGATACTCCTATCAAAATCATCACATTACCATACATAGTAGTGTTGTATATGCCTCCCTTTCCATCTTAATATTAACAAGTAATTTTTCAATACATATAGATACATATTTCTATTGTTTCTTTTAATTTTAATAATGAATAAAAACACCAAACCAGGCCTCAGCATGGCATGTGGAGGTCATATTTACCTTGACCCACTAACACGATTTTGACGTTCAGAGCCCTCCCAGGGTCAGAGGGAGCAGATAGAGAGCAGAGCGCAGTGGATTGCAAAGGGCTGACATAAACACAAAGCCAGGGTCACTGGGAGGTTGCGTTAGCCTAGATCTAGTTAAGTCAAAAAAGCTAATTGGTTCTGCATTACTATTAAAGTAACTTAAAGTCGGAATTTAACGACAGGGTAGGCTAAAGTTATTGATCTTCACACCCACTTCAATTGAACCCTGCCACAAGCTACGTCAATGTAACCATCACCCGTCTATTAATTTAATATGAGATGTATTTCCATGTTTTAATAATTTCTATACGACTTGACCCGAAGCCTATAACAATCAGGTTTTCCTAAGTCAACATAAATGCTCTAGCCTCCACCCATACGCAAATAATAAGCAGGGTTAAAGTAAGAGTAGAGAGGGAAAGAAATGCAAGCGCACAGCAAAACTGCAACGTAAGCAAAGGGCGATGTTAAACCCAGGGTAGGAGAGAAAGGGAGATCCCGGCCGTCTTTGTATCCCCGCAGCGCGGGGTAGGAGTGTGTATATGCTTGGGGAAACACGAGTCAAAGACCACAACGGGAAGCTGACCCAGACCTTGGATTAATACAGAATCATAACTGTGGAACTCTGATGAAATGAAATGTTAACTTAAAACTTTTTAACCATTTCTTTGTGCGTCGGTGAAAGTCGGAGGGAATATCGCCCCTCCCTCCAGGTGGTGCACCCAGACAGAGAGGCGCCTTCGAGACAATTTATAACAGTTGATTGTTTTACTTGTGGGTTTTATGGTAGGAGTATGACAACGGAATATACCGTGGGTGATGCACAAGGACACACACTGACACACGTACGGACACACACGGACACAGGTACATACGGACAAATCCTGACACAGCAAAAATCGAAAGAAACCCCGCCTTGTGGGCAGGATCCGAGTGAAGGGATTTTTGGGCATAAAAAGAGGATCCTGAGCATTGAAACCTCAGTTCGACTCGGAGGAGCTGCAGAGGAGTTCGACAGGAGTGGGTCGGCTCACCAGAGTTCGACAGGAGTGGGTCGGCTCACCAGAGTTCGACCGGGGGGGGGTCGACTCACCAGAGTTCGACCGAGGGGTCGACTCTCGGGAGACAGTTCGACTCGGAGGAGCAACTCGGAAGAGTTCGACCAGGGGGGTCGGAACTCGGGGAGTTCGACTCGGAGGAGGTCGGAACGCGGGGAGTTCGACCAGTGGGTCGGCTCAGGAGCAGTTTCAATCGGGAACGAGAGCAACAGGTCGCCAGCCGGCGAGCTGCAGAGCAGGGGGCGGCGAGCAGAAGCCAAAGTGGCCCCATCACTACCCACTGACGTTGGCAAGACTCGCAGGGTAGTGAGGCGTCACCCAGTGTGATTTCCAAGAGCTGAAAGACAGAGTATTGCTGAAAGATTATTCTACATTGAGACCAGCTGCAGAGCGACCGACGCACCAAGCAAGAGCTTCTGCAAACCAGAGCAAGAGCGTGTGCGACTTGAGTCATCCAGCAGTGGAGAAAAACCTGCTTTCAGCAAACCAGCAACGAGCACGTTCGAGTTCTCCACCCAGAGAGAGGGAGCGTGCCGATGCAGCTCATCCAACAGCGGAGAGAAACTGCTGTCAGCGAACCAGCACGAGCGTGATCGCGCAGCTCATCCAGCAGTGGAGAGAGGTGTCCACTGAGCAGAACTGAGAGCGATCAAGCAACTCTTCCCCGTGGACAGAGGCTGGCTGCTGCGTGGAGGAGGGCGGCGATTCGTATGATGCACTCCCACACACCTCACCGCTCTAAAGGGAGCGAGGCTACTTCTCCTACAAGCGATGCCAACTTAAGCGTATGGCAACGCAAAGAATTAATTCCAAACACTGACTATTCAAAACAGTTCATATCATTCAAACATACACGGGTCCTTAACCAGAAGCGAACACTCAAGTCCGTGAACCATCTGGCTGTGGAAGCATCGATTGTGTGATAACAGTCCGTCATTTATAAGTATATTCATAATTTCCCTCTTTAATATTTTGTTTTGGACTGTACTTCTAATCGCATAAGTTACCAACCGATCCATCAATACGAATTAGCCCTTGGCACCTTCGCCACGGAGCTACGCTCCCGGGGAGGAATCGTGCTAAACCGATTTTCTGATCATACAATCTTATTCACGAATTAATTAATTAATCTCCCGTGAGATAACACGTTCCGCCGCATACTCTCACACTAAGCCATTTCGGTAATCTTATAGTCTGTCCGGTGGATCTGTTGTTACATTTATGCCTTTGGAAATAATAACTGTTTGATTGTCTTTTTATATGAATACCGTTGCATGTTAATCAGTCGCCTGTGATAATGTGCTGACCATTTCAAGCATAATGATCGTTCATATTATAATGTATAAGCTTTTGTGTAGCATAGCATTTGCATGTCCTGACTCCCTCTCTCACTAACAGCAATCGCTTTATGCGGGGTCCATGTGTTATCAAAGTGAAATCGTACAGTCGTTGATGATACTGTCTTGATACCGTGTGGATACCGTGTTGAAGTTCCGAGATTGAGAGTTCACATACATATTATGGTTAAGGTTTAATTAGAAAATAAATTGATTAATACAGAAGTGGTCGTGTGATTCTTTCCTGAAATTTTTGCATAAGATCTGTATCCTGCGACGAGATATGAACTCGGGAACCTAAACTATAAAAACACCAATCCACACTCATTAAACTTTAAAGCGAATGATATGAACTTGGGACCTAAAATATGAACACTCGGAGAGTGTTAAAGCGAGAATCATTGTATTATGCTGATCAATAATACGAAGTTAGACAACGAGGCCGAATTGACACTAGCGTAACTGCACACGATTGATTGCGTTATCCTGATTGATAACCCCACCTCGTCAACGAGGCGGGGCCTGATTATCATAAAGGCTATCATTAACACAACCACACCCACTCGTATAAATTAATACGATTACCTCTCTAATTAGCATAGTTACACGCATAATTACACGAATTAGCATAATTTCGGATTAATTATGCAAATTTCGAATTTCATTTAATTTTAATTATTTTTCATCAATTTTCACACACCCACATATACAACAGTAGGCGTTACAAAAAAAGATTTCCAAAATTCTAAACAAACACAAGATCCAGGTCCGGTTCAATACAGTACACAAAATCCGTGACCTGATCCCATCCGTGAAGGATGTCATTCCCGACTTACAGTACCCCGGGGTTTACAAATTGAGCTGCACTTGTGGTGATTGCTATATCGGGGAGACGAAGCGACGTGTCTCTGACCGAATTCGCAAGCACAAATCAGATTTGAAACACGGCAGAACGAATTACTCTGCCGTGGCTGATCACTGTTACAACGCTGTGGGTTATCATGATATTGTTTTCTCCGATATCAAAGTTCTCTGCAAACCTCCCAGATATTACCAAAGATTTGTCCATGAAGCCATCCAGATATACAAACATAGACACAACTTCAACCGAGAGGATGGTTTCAAATTGAGCAACCATTGGAAAAATGTTATAAATCAAGTCAAACGTTAGCTGCCTTATAACTGTACAGCCGTTTCCATCTCTCAGTGGGTTGTATGCCAAACTTTAGCTGCCTTATAATTGTACAGCCATTTCCATTGCTTTCAAAAATGGGGCTGTACTCGCTGTCGTGCAGTGCACCATCGCTCCCCCCGAACCCCCTGCAGCATAACAAAAGGCGGCTTAACTCAGCCCTCCCCCCCACCCACGTCCCTTTCTGGCTCCTCCCCCCCCCCCTTAACCTGTATATAATCCCGGCTGTCTCAGAGCTGTCCACTTGACACAGATATTCTGCTGTGACTGTTCCACCTGAAGACGGAAGCTTGTGCTGCCTCCGAAACGTCGTGATTTTATTTAGTTGTTTTATTTTACCTACGTGACTTTACTGAAAAAACCAAAGAGTATAAATCAGAGTATTAAAGCAAATACAATCAGGCGAGGGCAGCGGGTAAGGCCCCGCATGACTCGGCCCCACGTTGTAATGTTCCAACCTGAAAACGATTCCATACTCACTGCTACTAAATTGATATCCCTACAAGATAAATAACCACCACCACGATGGGAACTTCTCACTTCGGAATTTGTGAGTGGTCAGCGGAGCGGCAACAAGCCCAGCATGGCTTTACCACACGCTGCAATGTGTTAATGATACAACTTGGACATCGATTCTACAGCTGTGTAACTCACTTGATATCCCTACAAAACAAAGAAGAAGCGAGGCTGTACCTGGGTAAACAACAACAACAACCACTGCCACAATGTTAGCGTCTTACCTCAGGTCAGAGTGGCAGCAGAGTCCCACAGAGTTGATTTCGTGACCACTTTATGATGATCTGCAGCATAATAATCGTAACACTGGAGACATTCAGTTGCAGACACATTCGACGAAAGTAAGATTTAAGTCCTAAAGTGTTTTCCTGTGCTTAGAGATCGCGTAAATGTGTTCTACATACTTCTCCACCTGACAAAGCCAATCAGTAAGGTGTGTCACGTGGAACAGAACGTACCGATTAATCACTACTTGACCACCAGTGTGTGAGCTGGACAGCAAACCCACAACACATTTACAAATGAGTCTATGGGTCTCTGTGATGGGTCTATGTAACTTAGTCTCAGAATAAGACGAAGCTCTTCATCCAGTCTGGATGCTTGGATTGCGAGCTGGTCTGGTACATCCGTCGGCATGCAAAACGCATGGATCACTGTGGTGGCAACTCATCTATAGTGGAACATTCCCATCACGGGGACTTATGTTTATTTCATACACAGGTCGCTAAACACTGTCCCAACAATGTTCATGACGGCAGAGTAGTGCCTTCTGGACGCCCTTATCTTTATTGCAATAACTTGCGTATCTTTTAAAATTCAAATCACAACACAAGCTTCCCTCATCAGGTGTAAAACAGCACCACTTTGCTGTGCGTTTTAACACCTGATCAAGGTAGCTTGTGTTGCCTCCGAATTGTTGTGATTTAATTCAGTAGTTTTCATTTTTTTTTACCTACGTGACTTTACCGAAAAAAAAACAAGGAGTATTAATCCTTGCAGTCACGAAAGCTTCAAAGCTAGAAGACATTCAGTATTCATTACACGCTTAAGTTCTGGAAATGTGTCGATGTAAACACCCATTCCACAATGTAGACAATTTAACGAGGCCATACAATGTACAAGTCTACATCTCACATGATGTACAAGCAAGCAATTACCCACATACAATACTTTACTGAAGTCTTAGTCATCAGTGTATCCTACAATGTAGCAATTATCCAACAATTAAACTAATATTACAGTAAAGGCCTAGCAAGGCCTCTGCTCTTGCTATGTTCAACACGAGTGTAGTACCGCACTGAATTCCTGTCAATTGACACAACCCTGAATGTACTTCGCAGCAACCTGCACGCAAGGACACGACGACTCACAGATGTTTGCTTGCCAAGCAAAGACGATCACCGTTCCACGGCGCGGCTGTGCGCGCCAATGGCCGCCATTTAACTCTCGCTACCAACCCCTCACACCTTGAGGTCACGTGGCCGGGCGCTCTCTGACGTCGACCACAACGAACGCGGCAGCCTACTGGCTGGGTCTGAGGTGAGACGTCTGAATGTACGCACATCATGTACACAGGCGATGCACGTTGGTTAAACGTGAATCATTCAAGGAACCGTAGAAAGCCATTGTGATTTAATCTTGACTTGAAGCTTTCGTGACTGCAGGAATCCATCCTCTTTGGTTCTTTGGGTAAAGTCACGCGGGTAGAAAAATAAAGTAAAACAACAAATAAAATGTGTCACGACGTTTCAATCGCAACACAAAGCGGTCGTCGTTTTTAGGCGGTAAAAAAATAATCCAGCAGTGGAACTGCTGAACCAGCGAGAGAGCTGTGATAAAAAACAAGAGGTTATTACACAGTGTGTGTGTACACAGTGTGTGTGTACAAACTGTGTGTGTGTACAAACTGTGTGTGTACGTACACACTGTGTGTGTGTGTACACTGTGTGTGTACACTGTGTGTGTGTACAAACTGTGTGTGTACACTGTGTGTGTACAAACTGTGTGTGTGTACAAACTGTGTGTGTGTGTACACTGTGTGTGTGTGTGTACACTGTGTGTGTGTACAAACTGTGTGTGTGTACAAACTGTGTGTGTGTACAAACTGTGTGTGTGTACACACTGTGTGTGTGTGTACACTGTGTGTGTACAAACTGTGTGTGTACACTGTGTGTGTGTGTACATTGTGTGTGTGTGTGTACACTGTGTGTGTGTACAAACTGTGTGTATGTACACTGTGTGTGTACAAACTGTGTGTACAGTGTGTGTGTATATATACTGTGTGTGTACAAACTGTGTGTGTGTACAAACTGTGTGTGTGTGTACACTGTGTGTGTGTACAAACTGTGTGTGTACACTGTGTGTGTGTGTACACTGTGTGTGTACAAACTGTGTGTGTGTACAAACTGTGTGTGTGTACAAACTGTGTGTGTGTACACACTGTGTGTGTGTGTACACTGTGTGTGTGTACACTGTGTGTGTGTGTACAAACTGTGTGTACAAACTGTGTGTGTGTACAAACTGTGTGTGTGTGTACACACTGTGTGTGTGTGTACACTGTGTGTATGTACACTGTGTGTGTGTACAAACTGTGTGTACAGTGTGTGTGTATATATACTGTGTGTACAAACTGTGTGTGTGTACAAACTGTGTGTGTACAGACAGTGTGTGTACGTGTGTGTACACTGTGTGTGTGTATACAAACTGTGTGCGTGTACAAACTGTGTGTACAAACTGTGTGTGTGTACAAACTGTGTGTGTGTGTGTGTACAAACTGTGAGTGTGTGTGTGTACACACTGTGTGTGTGTACAAACTGTGAGTGTGTGTGTACAAACTGTGTGTACAAACTGTGTGTACAAACTGTGTGTGTATACTGTATGTGTGTACACTGTGTGTGTGTGTACAAACTGTGTGTGTGTACAAACTGTGTGTGTACACTGTGTGTGTGTTTAAACTGTGTATGTACACTTTGTTTGTATGTACAAACTGTGTGTGTACAAACTGTGTTTGTACAAACTGTGTGTGTGTTCAAACTGTGTGTGTACAGTGTGTGTGTGTTCAAACTGTGTGTGTACACAGTGTGTGTGTGTGTTCAAACTGTGTATGTACACTGTGTATGTGTTCAAACTGTGTATGTACACTGTGTGTGTGTTCAAACTGTGTGTGTACAAACTGTGTGTGTGTACAAACTGTGTGTGTACACTGTGTACAAACTGTGTGTGTGTGTGTGTACACTGTGTGTACAAACTGTGTGTGTGTGTGTACACTGTGTGTACAAACTGTGTGTGTACACTGTGTACACTGTGTGTGTGTACAGTGTGTACACAGTGTGTGTACAGTGTGTACAAACTGTGTGTGTACAGTGTGTACAAACTGTGTATGTACAGTGTGTGTACAAACTGTGTGTATGTACAGTGTGTGTACAAACTGTGTGTGTACAGTGTATGTACACTGTGTGTGTGTGTGTGTACAGTCTGTGTGTGTACAAACTGTGTGTGTGTGTACAAACTGTGTGTACACTGTGTACAAACTGTGTGTGTGTGTACACTGTGTGTACAAACTGTGTGTGTGTGTGTACACTGTGTGTACAAACTGTGTGTGTACACTGTGTACACTGTGTGTGTGTGTACAGTGTGTACACACTGTGTGTGTACAGTGTGTACAAACTGTGTGTGTGTACAGTGTGTACAAACTGTGTGTATGTACAGTGTGTGCACAAACTGTGTGTATGTACAGTGTGTGTACAAACTGTGTGTATGTACAGTGTGTGCACAAACTGTGTGTATGTACAGTGTGTGTACAAACTGTGTGTATGTACAGTGTGTGTACAAACTGTGTGTGTACAGTGTATGTACACTGTGTGTGTGTGTGTACAAACTGTGTGTGTGTACAAACTGTGTGTGTGTACAAACTGTGTGTGTGTACAAACTGTGTGTGTACAAACTGTGTGTGTACACTGTGTGTGTGTACACTGTGTGTGTGTACAAACTGTGTGTGTGTGTACAAACTGTGTGTATGTACAGTGTGTGTACAAACTGTGTGTATGTACAGTGTGTGTACAAACTGTGTGTGTACTGTGTATGTACACTGTGTGTGTGTACAAACTGTGTGTGTGTACAAACTGTGTGTGTGTGTGTGTACAAACTGTGTGTGTGTGTACAAACTGTGTGTGTACACTGTGTGTGTGTACACTGTGTGTGTGTACAAACTGTGTGTGTGTGTACAAACTGTGTGTGTGTGTACAAACTGTGTGTGTGTACAAACTGTGTGTGTGTACACTGTGTGTGTGTGTACACTGTGTGTGTGTACACTGTGTGTGTACAAACTGTGTGTGTGTGTACAAACTGTGTGTGTACAAACTGTGTGTGTGTGTACAAACTGTGTGTGTGTGTACACTGTGTGTGTGTACAAACTGTGTGTGTACAGTGTGTGTGTGTACAAACTGTGTGTGTGTACAAACTGTGTGTGTGTACAAACTGTGTGTGTGTGTACAAACTGTGTGTGTGTGTACAAACTGTGTGTGTGTGTACAAACTGTGTGTACAAACTGTGTGTACAAACTGTGTGTACAAACTGTGTGTGTGTACAAACTGTGTGTGTGTACAAACTGTGTGTGTGTACAAACTGTGTGTGTGTACAAACTGTGTGTGTGTAAAAACTGTGTGTGTGTACAAACTGTGTGTGTGTACAAACTGTGTGTGTACAAACTGTGTGTGTACAAACTGTGTGTGTGTGCACAAACAATCACCCACCCACTCACCCAATCAAGATGTTACAACGGCTAACCCTTAACATACAGTAGGGTGGTGACCACCGACCTATCCTCGCTAACACACACTATCACTCGCTAACACTGAATCTCTGATACGACAAGCATGGCCAAGCCAGGAGGGCTACTGGTTGGCCACGCTGACTTGAGGCTTGACTCTTCTTCTTCACGAGGCGTCTTCACGAGGCGTCTTCATCATGGACCCGAACAGCCCGGCTGCCAGGTGCGGAGGCTGCTTATATGCGCCTCGGCGTGTCCGGGCCACACCCCGGCCACGCCCACCTTGGAGAACTCTCTAGAAGGCCCTTCTTCTGTCCACGTGGCCTCCCACCTTGATCCGGTCACGTGTCCAGCCGGGTTCATCCAGAGTGCCACGGCCTCACACAACCCCCACGGTACTGACCCAAAGCCTCCAGACCCCCCCCCTGTTCAGGCCCGTGACGTCATTCCCGCACGCAGACGTAGTGACGTCATATGTGTGTTTGTGGACTCGCGTGGTAGTGACGCTCCCCCACGTAGTGACGTCACGTATGTGCGTGTGTGTGTAGGCCCACACGGTCATGACGCTACAAGTCACCACATGTGCATCGTGCTCAATCCACGCTGGAGGGTGCTCGGGGCTCGCGAGTCAGCACGCTCGTGGTCAGCCATTAGCATCACGCTTGGCGTGCAGTGCCAGCCCTACAGGATCGGGGGTGGAAGTGCCGGCCGTAGGGAAGGGGTCACTAAAGGCCATGGCACTCTGGTTGACCCCAGAGGACACGTGACCAGTTAAGTTTACAAAGGGCCCCCAAGTGGGGGCTAGGGGAGGTCACGTGTCAGGGTCCCGATCCCGCTCGAGGATTCTGGAAGGTGGTCGTGGCCAAGGGCCTCCAGCCACACCGCAGAGGATATAAGCCGGGTCCCCAGAGGGACCGGCGTTGTTGTTCATCCTGAGGAATCCTTCGTCTACGTCCTACGTTCTACCGAGTCTCCAACACGTGCACCTGGGCCCGAGCTGTGGTCCAGTCCATTGTAGCAGTCACGTGGTACCTAGTGTAGTTAGCCTGGTGGTCACCACCAGGCTAGCTACACCAGTCACGTGGTACCTAGTGTAGTTATCCAGGTGGTGACCACCCGGCTAACTACACTAGTCACGTGGTAACTAGTGTAGTTAGCTAGGCTAACTACACCAGTCACGTGGTAACTAGTGTAGTTATCCTGGTGGTCACCACCTGGTTAACTACACCAGTCACGTGGTAACTAGTGTAGTTAGCCAGGTGGTGACCACCAGGCTAGCTACACCAGTCACGTGGTAACTAGTGTAGCTAGCCTGGTGGTCACCACCTGGCTAGCTACACCAGTCACGTGGTAACTAGTGTAGCTAGCCTGGTGGTCACCACCAGGCTAACTACACTAGTCACGTGGTAACTAGTGTAGTTAGCCTAGTGGTCACCACCAGGCTAACTACACCAGTCACGTGGTAACTAGTGTAGTTAGCCTGCTGGTCACCACCTGGCTAACTGCACCAGTCACGTGGTAACTAGTGTAGCTAGCCTAGTGGTCACCACCTGGCTAACTACACCAGTCACGTGGTAACTAGTGTAGCTAGCCTGGTGGTCACCACCAGGCTAACTACACTAGTCACGTGGTAACTAGTGTAGTTAGCCTAGTGGTCACCACCAGGCTAACTACACCAGTCACGTGGTAACTAGTGTAGTTAGCCTGCTGGTCACCACCTGGCTAACTGCACCAGTCACGTGGTAACTAGTGTAGCTAGCCTAGTGGTCACCACCTGGCTAACTACACCAGTCACGTGGTAACTAGTGTAGTTAGCCTGGTGGTCACCACCAGGCTAACTACACCAGTCACGTGGTAACTAGTGTAGCTAGCCTGGTGGTCACCACCAGGCTAACTACACCAGTCACGTGGTAACTAGTGTAGTTAGCCTGGTGGTCACCACCTGGCTAACTACACCAGTCACGTGGTAACTAGTGTAGCTAGCCTAGTGGTCACCACCTGGCTAACTACACCAGTCACGTGGTAACTAGTGTAGCTAGCCTGGTGGTCACCACCAGGCTAACTACATCAGTCACGTGGTAACTAGTGTAGCTAGCCTGGTGGTCACCACCAGGCTAACTACACCAGTCACGTGGTAACTAGTGTAGCTAGCCTGGTGGTCACCACCAGGCTAACTACACCAGTCACGTGGTAACTAGTGTAGTTAGCCTGGTGGTCACCACCAGGCTAACTACACCAGTCACGTGGTAACTAGTGTAGCTAGCCTAGTGGTCACCACCTGGTTAACTACACCAGTCACGTGGTAACTAGTGTAGTTAGCCTGCTGGTCACCACCTGGTTAACTACACCAGTCACGTGGTAACTAGTGTAGTTAGCCTGCTGGTCACCACCAGGCTAACTACACCAGTCACGTGGTAACTAGTGTAGTTAGCCTGCTGGTCACCACCATAGGTTGGTATTGTGTTAAGGGGCATTTACCCCGTGTGTTGGTGTTAAATAAATGTATTGCCTCCAAGAGCACGTCTGTGACTCAGTTGAACCTGCTACACATACATAATTAATTACACTTCACACACATTTTTAGTTAATCACACTTAATTACATACATTACCATATTCTACGTAATTTTCACATTTGTTTTATTTTATTATTCGATCATATTTAATTTTTACATTGAATTTTGTTCATAACAAAACAACACACCCCCTTGATTATTTTGATAAAAAAAAGCTGCGTCACTCCCTCTTGTTTGGCAGTCTCTTGCCCCGAGTGGAGAACTGTCCACCCCTCACGATCACTGCAGCAAGAAATGGTCCACTCGACCTTCCTTGGTATTCCACGCAAGGTCGAGGCGACACCGGTCCATCTCCTGACAAAGGAGTGGCAGCCTCTCCACTGCAACGAGGGCCCCAATATTCCACGCGGCCAATCGCAGGATTCTCCTGTTGCTGGAGGTAACCCGAGAGTGGGGTTCAGTCTGGCTCTGCCAGATGGAGTTTGGCCAGAAAGTTCGATATTCATATCGTGGTAATTGAATTGAAGGTGGCCCTCGTGGCGGCTAGGAGCGCCATAAGGGGAGCAGCCGATTGAATTTGGGCTCCCCCCCATGGCATTGCTCACAAACACCACAGCAGCATTACCGTCCAGGACCACCGAGGAGGTAGGAGGATGTTTTTTGCCGGACTCACTCACTCACACAATCACTCACACACTCACTCACACACTCACACAATCACTCACACACTCACACAATCACTCACTCACACACTCACTCATACACTCACACACTCACTCATACACTCACTCACTCACACACTCACTCACACACACTCACCCACCCACTCACTCACACACTCACTCACACACTCACACACCCACTCACCCACTCACTGACACACACTCACTCACTCACACACTCACTCACACACTCACTCACACAATCACTCACACACTCACTCATACACTCACACACTCACTTACACACTCACTCAATCACACAATCACTCACTCACACAGTCACTCACACACTCACTCACTCACACACCCACTCACTCACACACTCACACGATCACTCACACACTCACTTACACACTCACTCAATCACACAATCACTCACTCACACACTCACACACCCACTCACTCACTCACACACTCACCCACCCACCCACTCACACACTCACACACACTCACCCACACACTCACACACCCACTCACCCACTCACTCACACACCCACTCACCCACTCACTCACACACACTCACACACTCAATCACATACCCATACACTCACTCACACACTCACCCACTCACCCACTCACTCACACACACTCACACACACACTCACTCACACACTCACACACTCACTCCCTCACTCACACACACACTCACTCACACACTCACACACCCACTCACTCACACACTCACTCACTCACACACTCACTCACACACTCACTCATACACTCACTCACCCACTCACTCACACACTCACACACACACTCACACACTCACTCACCCACTCACTCACACACTCACACACTCACTCACACATTCACTCACACACTCACTCACTCACACACCCACTCACTCACTCACCCACTCACTCACACACTCACACACTCACTCCCTCACTCACTCACTCACCCACTCACACACTCACTCACACACTTACACACTCACTCACTCACACACTCACTCACACACTCACACACTCACACACTCACTCACACACTCACCCACTCACTCACACACACACACTCACTCACACACTCACTCACTCACACACTCACTCACTCACACACTCACTCACTCACACACTCACTCACACACTCACACACTCACTCACTCACACACTCACTCACTCACACACTCCCTCACTCACACACTCACCCACTCACTCACACACACACTCACTCACACACTCACTCACTCACACTCACTCACACACTCACTCACACAACAACCGCCATTCGCCACTAAGTGGCAGTGACGTCACCACGACGCTTGTGCCAGGCTATGTGCACCCTGAGGCCACGTGAAGTGTCGAACGCCCGCTGGCAGGAGGTCACGGGGCAGACCCAGGTGCCACGGGTCGACTGACTGAGATGACTGGCTGATGCACCACCTGTGCCCCTTACTGTGCCAACCCGCTGTGCTTTAGCCACCCGGCGCTCCGCTCGTTGTTGTGAGCGTCGCTCCTCCGCCCTCCGTTGTTGTTGGAGGGCGACTACCTCCAACTGCCGAGTAGCATCCTTCACGAGCCTCCTCCACAGAGGCCGATCTTGACACCGCTGGTACCAGTCATCGGCAAGTCCACTCTGCTCCACGTCCTCCTGTACCAGATCACTCCATCTCTTCTCTAGCCCGTGCCGCGCCCGCTTTGCCCCCTCAATCCGGCCGAACAAAAGCTGTTTCGGCATGCGGTGGCTGGGGATGTGGGCTACATGACCCAGCCATCGCAGCCTTGCCCGCCGGAGGAGCTCACCGATGGGACCTTGCCCAGATCTTTCAAGGATTTGTGAGCTCCTCACACAATCCAGTCTGGTTAAACCCAGGATGGATCGTAGGCAGGCCAGCCTAAATGTTTCTAACCGGCGAAGATGTTCCATTAGGGGGGTCCACGTTTCGCAAGCGTAGAGAAGGGAGGGAATGACCGTGGCCGAGAAGACCTGAAGCTTAGTGCGGAGCGACAGACCAGGTAGCTTCCACACAGCGTTACGCAACCGATGAAAAGATATTGCCGCTCGACTGATTCGGAGTGAGACCTCTGCTGTTAAACTGGAGCCAGTCATAAGCAGACTGCCCAGGTACGGGAAACTCTCCACTCTCTCCACAACTGCCCCATCACCGATCGGGAGTTGTGGGGGTGGAGTGTCCGATGGTACAAAATACCCAGGCAGGTGCTTAGTTTTGGTGGGGCTGATGGTAAGGCCCCACCTCTTAGTGGCACGCTCCAGTCTCAGCAGCAGCGTCTCCAACTCCTCCTCTGACTGAGCAGCTATTACCAAATCATCAGCATACATAACGTGGTTGAGCAATAGGGAGCCATCCCTTGACCGCACCCGGGCATCAATCAGCCTCCCATTATATCTGTACCATATGGAGATTCCCCCGGTACAGCTATTGAAGGCTTCACGAACTACGTGGTCAAAATAGATGTTAAATAATGTGGGAGCCAGAGGACATCCCTGTCGCACCCCAAGGTGTACAGGGAATGGCTCTGACTCCCGGCCACGTAGTTTTACCCGGGCCCGCTCACCATCATGAAGGTCCTTATTGATCGTGAGCAGAGGGTCAGGTACTCCAAAAGCACGAAGAACGACCCAGAGCCCAGGCCTACTGATGGTATCATAGGCCTTGACCAGGTCAATAAAGCAGAGATGTAGGTCTTGTTGGAATTCCCTACACCTCTGCTGTAGCAGACGGACAGAAAATATGGCATCTGTGCAGGACCGCCCTATCCTGAAACCGCATTGGGGCTCCGCAAGCCTCTCCTCAGCGTGCCTGGCAAGGCGATGCTGAATAATCCTTGCCAGGACTTTTCCCGGCACACTGAGGAGTGAGATGCCCCTGTAGTTGTCACAGTCTGTGCGGTCCCCTTTCTTAAAAAGGGGGACCACCAGGGCATCCTTCCAATCCTGCGGAACCCGTCCAGTGGTCCAGACTGTTGTTATGATGTCATATAGGGCAGTCTCTGCACAAACGCCACCCTCCCTCAGCATTTCGCTTGGGAGATCATCTCTGCCCGCTGCCTTTCCTGGTCTCAGACTCCGGATCGCCTTCAGTACTTCCTCAACAGATTGCACCTCAGCCAGCCACTCACAGGGGGTGACTTCTTCCAATATTTGAGGCACCGCAGCCTCAGCAGGGTCATCCTCACTTTGTGCCACGATGTTTTCCTGGCTGAGGGATTTTCCCTCCCCCAGGACCTCACAGAAATGCTCAGTAAATCTGCAAACCTGTTCCTGGGGGTCGGAGATTGGATCACCGTTTTTTCCCCTAATGATGGTAATAGGTGTGGCGCTGCAGGTTACTTTTTTGATGGAGTTAAATAGAGATTTGTGATCACGGGCCACTGAGGCAGACTCCATCTCCTCAGCAACCCGCGACCACCACCCATCCTTGCAGCGCCTCACGGCTCTCCGAACCTCCGAGCGAAGGCTGCGGTAAGCCTCCTCATTCTCTGACGTGGGATTCTGTAGCCGATGGCAGTGAGCCTGTCGCTTTTTCTCAACCATCCTGAACACCTCCTCTGTCAGCCAGGGTCTCTGGGGAGGTCTGGACCGTGTACCCAAAGCAGCCATTGTAGCTGCATGAGTCACAGTCCTAAACCTTGCCCATTTACCCTCGACATCAGGAGGAGTCGGGGATGATGCCAATCCCAGCCGCAAGCGATGATGAAATTCTCGCTTGCAACTTTCATCAGATAACTGAGACCAGGCCACTTTAGGTCGGAATGGGGTCCTGGGTGTACACCCACCACCAGAGTGGAAGAATGGCAGGCGCATCTTACAGATGACTGGTCGATGGTCAGAGGGCAGATCAGCTCCACGGTAGGTCCTGGTGTCAAGGACATGGGCTCGCATCCGCTGGTCCGTCACTATTTAGTCCAGCAGATGTTCTTGCTTGGACCCGGCATGCATCCATGATGTTGTGTGGATGCGCCGATGCCGGAACAGCATGTTGGTAATTACAAGCCCATGGGCTGCACAAAAATCTAGCAGCCTCCTACCGTTGTTATTGAGCTGATATGGCCCATGCCTTCCAATCACTCCAGACCAGGTGCCAGTATCATGACCAACTCGGGCATTGAAGTCACCCAACATGATGACTCTATCCCGAGGAGCCACTTTAGCCAGCACCTGTGACAGGAGGTCATAGAAGGCATCTGACTCATCGGCTTTGCCTGCATCCCTCCACGGATGTTCATCTTCGGTGGGGGCATAAGTAACCACGACCACCATTCCTCGCCTCCGGTTGATGGGAAGGCGAGCCCAAAGTAGCCTGGGGCTTACAGCTTCCCACACCTCACCGCCACGCTCCCACGCCCCCTTCATTCTTTTGTTCAAAATAAGACCCACACCCTGTTGTTTGGCAGTCTGCTGCCCCGAGTAGAGGACTGTCCACCCCTCATGGTGGCAGGAGCCAGAGCCGGTCCACCGGACCTCCTGAATGCCGCATAGATCCAGGCGGTACCGGTCCAGCTCCCGACAGAGGAGTGGCAGCCTCTCCTCCGCAGTGAGCGTTCGAACATTCCACGTGGCCACCCGTAGTGGCTTTTCGTTGTTTCTGGAGTAGCCCCGAGGGTAGGTATTCAATCTCCTGGCTCCGCCAATTGGGGTTTGGCCAGGAGACGTCATAGATGCCTGGCCCCCCGGGGCCTCCGGCACAAGCTTATTAGTTACATATTTCAGTTTAACTCGTGGTTTCGTGGTAATTAACTGAAGGTGGAGGGGTTACCAGCCCCTCGCACGCGTCCAGAGCCCCCGTTTAGCCCCTGTGGTGGACACATATGCCATGAGGGGAGGAGCCAATCAAAAATTGGATCTCCCCCCACAGCACTGTCCACGACAGAGTTGCCCGTCCGGCACACACTCACACACTCACTCACTCACACACTCACTCACTCACACACTCACACACTCACTCACACACTCACTCACTCACACACTCACTCACTCACACACTCACACACTCACTCACACACTCACTCACTCACACACTCACACACTCACCCACTCACACACTCATTCACTCACTCCCTGCCAGCTGCGACCGCTGCTGCCACGCGACCACCACGTCCCCTTCTCCTCCTTGCCCTAGGACCCGGTCGCGAAACATCAGCGCTGGGCCGTCCTACGCCGGGGCGAGGTGGCCTGTGGAGTGGGGGGCGCGGTGTGGGGGAGGCCCACTCCGAGAGCCAGCATGTAGCCTGGTGAGGGGGGTGGGGGGGGTGAGGGGTGGGTGAGTGGGTGGGTGGGTGGGTCGGTTGGTGGGTGAGTGGGTGGGTGATTGTGTAGGTGGGTGAGTGAGTGGGTGAGTGAATGGGTGAGCAGCTGGATGATTGAGTGGGTGCGTGTGTGGGTGAATGGGTGGGTGGGTGAGTGGGTGGTTGAGTGGGTGGGTGGTGATTGTGTAGGTGGGTGAGTGGATGAGTAGCTGGGTGAGTGAGTGGTTGAGTGTGTGGGTGGATGAGTGGGTGGGTGCGTGTGTGGGTGGGTGGGTGAATGGGTGGGTGGGTGAGTGGGTGGGTGGTGAGTGGGTGGGTGGGTGAGTGGGTGGGTGATTGTGTAGGTGGGTGATTGTGTAGGTGGGTGAGTGAGTGGGTGAGTGAATTTGTGAGTAGCTGGATGAGTGAGTGGATGAGTAGCTGGATGAGTGAGTGGGTGGGTGAGTGGGTGAGTGAATGGGTGAGTAGCTGGATGAGTGAGTGGGTGCGTGTGTGGGTGGGTGAGTGGGTGGGTGATTGGTTGGGCCAGTGGGCAAGTGACTGACTCACCAAGTAACACATTCCCAGCCTTACACTGACCACGCATTCATTCACCGACTCCTCCCCCCACCCGTCCGCCTGACCGCCCGCCCACTCCATGTTACCGGCGAGGCTGTGTACGTCCAGGCGCTGCGCCTCCAGCTGCTCTAGACGAGATTCCAGCTGGGTCTGGGCGTCCGCCAGACGCTCCAACTCAGTCTCCTGCCATCGGAGACGGTAGTCTGTGGGTAGGGAGGGGGGAGTCAAGGGGAGGGGGGGGGTCAGGGGGGGTGATTGGGTGGAGTTTAAAGCGCACCCCTTCAATTACCACCGCTGCTGATTCTGCTGCTGACGACGGTGGCGATGATTCAGCACCAACCTCCAGCAGGACTACGACTAAACGAAAGTGTATTGTAACTACTAGCCGGTGGTAGTAGTAGTAGTAGTACTGCTAGTAGTGTTGAGGAGTGGAGTGGTGACGGGATGTCACACTCGCCTCGAGAGGAGTGACGTCATGTCCCCTCGGGGGTATTTGAGTGGCGACCCGTGACGTGTTCGGGGTCTTCGCCAGGAGCCGGGTTCGTGAGCGGTAGCGGAGTGGGAACCCAGGGTAGGGGAGAAAGGGCACCAGGCTAGGGGTGGTGGTACCCCAAACTTTCGCAGCCCCTATAAATTCCCTTTTCACACCATCAATAGGTAAACTCCTCCCCCCCCCCGCGCCAAACGGCAAGTCCACCAGCACGTACACCACCACCTCTTTTCTAAAATCGGCCAATCAAATGCTAATGTTTATGCTAATTCCTTTGCCAGGACACCTTGTTTGCTCGCACACAGCTTAAAGGTGCGCGGTCTGAGCGTGGCTGTGTTTCACTGCAGCGCTGCCGTCCAGACAGCCTGATCCCTTCACCTGATGAAGGCCGCTTGTGTTGTGGCCGAAACGTCGTGATTTTTGTTGTTTTATTTTTTTTACCTACGTGGTGACTTTACCGAATAGAACCACAGAGTAGGGGGGGGGGCTCCTTCACCCGGCTGGCCGAGTTGTATGAACCGTCGGTCAGCGCTGTGGGGAGAGCCCGTTAGCCTGGGAGGCGTAGGGATCACCAGTGCCCTTTCCAAGTGTGAGCTTGGCTGTGTTTCACTCCAGCGCTGTCCTCCAGACAGCCTGATCCCTTCACCTGATGAAGGCCGCTTGTGTTGTGGCTGAAACGTCGCGAGAATTTTACTGCGTTATTTTGTTTGATCAATTTATTATGTTATTCTCATTCTACGTGGTGGTGGCTTTACCGAATAGAACCAAAGAAGATGAATCCAAGTCTTGTATTGGCCCTAGCCCAAAAGCTAAGCGAAAAGCCCTTAATAAACCCTTTAGCGTCAGCCCCGTCAACGTCTGTCTTCGTGTGGTCTTTAACACCACAACAGTAGTACTACTACTAGTAGTACCAGTAGTACTACTAGTAGTAGTAGTTCTAGTAGTAGTACTAGTAGTAGTACCACTAGTAGTACTAGTAGTACTACTAATAGTACTACTAGTAGTAGTACTAGTACTACTACTAGTAGTACTAGTACTACTAGTAGTAGTACTAGTACTACTAGTAGTACTAGTAGTAGTAGTACTACTAGTACTAGTAGTAGTACCAGTAGTAGTAGTACCAGCAGTAGTACCAGTAGTAGTACTAGTAGTAGTAATAGTAGTAGTACTAGTAGTAGTACCAGTAGTAGTACTACTGCTAGATCCTAACGTGGTACAGAACCTACTGGTAGTAGTAGTAGTACAACAATATCACACCATGAGGCTGGTTTTTGTTGGTGTTGTTGTTGATGATAGAGGTTTTTATATTTGCTCTGTGATGGATGACTAGCCTTGTGCCCGTCCTTGGACGGGTGCATTGCAGTAAATCTGAACCTTACAGGCGGAAAGCAGCCCCCGACGTGATAGGCATCGCATGAATGCGTGTGTAGAGGTATTGTTACACGGGTGGGAAACGGAGTGGGCTGGAGGCCCAACCGGGATTAATTCACAGGAGGCAGGGGGTTAGTTGTGTATGTCTGTGGATGTCTGTCCACGTGTATCCAGACACCCGGATTAAATGGGAGGGGTGGGGCTGGGTGGGGAGGGGAGGGTGGGGAGGGAGGGTGGGAGGGGCTGGTCACCCCGTGGTGCCCCCCTTATAAAACTCAACGTTTCACCGACTCACGCCGGCTTGTCCCCGCCCTCACAGTCGGGCATCTTGTGCTGAATGCACCACCAACACCACGTGGTGGTGGTGCCACTGTTGACCCTGGCCATTGGCCGAGCTACCCAACGTTCCTACCAGCTCCCCCCTCCACAGGAATTGTGTTTATGCACTCCCCATGCTGTCAGCTGGTAGTATCCCAGACGTGTCAATAGGGGGCGGAAGCGTGACTGAGCCCAATGTTAAGGGCCGAGGGTCAAGGGTCAAGTGTCAAGTGTAACCGCTATGGCCTATGGGATAATGGGTCTAGGGCCGCAGACCCCAGGCCCTAGGGTGGGGCTAGAGGATGACAACAATATACACTACACTATATACTACACTACTATACACTACACTATACACTACACTATACACTACACTATACACTACACTATACACTACACTATACACTATACACTACACACTACACTATACACTACACTATACACTACTATACACTACACTATACACTACTACACTATACACTACACTATACACTACTATACACTACTATACACTACACACTACACTATATTTACTATACACTACACTATACACTACACTATACACTACTATACACTACACTATACACTACACTATACACTACTATACATTACACTATACACTACTATACACTACACTATACACTACACTACTATACACTACACTACTATACACTACACTACACACTACACTACTATACACTACACTACACACTACACGACTATACACTACACTACACACTACTACACACTACACTACTATACATTACACTATACACTACACTATATACTACACTAGACACTACACTATACACTACACTATACACTACACTATACACTACTATACACTACACACTACACTACACTACTATACACTACTATACACTACACTATACACTACACGACTATACACTACACACTACACTACTATACACTACACTACTATACACTACACTATACACTAGACTACTATACACTACACTACTATACACTACACTATACACTACACTATACACTACACTATACACTACACTATACACTACTATACACTATACACTACACTATAATTGTAAATGTAGTAGTGGGTTTACTCTTAACGTATTGGCTCTGTCGGACGCTGGTGGCGGACTTAATGATGCAACATTTATATTGACGTGAGCTAAGCCAACAAAAACCTCCATTTGTGGATAGTTTAACGTTATATGTATTATCAGAGTGTGTTTTTGTTTGCATTTTGACCACAAGTATCGTGGTTAATGCAGTAACATGATTCCTTGCAAAAATGATTCAGTTTTGTCGCCAGAAAAAAGTGGAAAACCCCTATAATTATTATTATATTTTGGTACCGGCAAAGGAGGTCCAATGATGTAGATGCTCACCCCGAGCCCTCATTACTCTGATAGTGGCATTGTCTTTGAGCTGTGTGAACGTCTTTTGGCGTTGTCCTCTGGTCGAGCACCAATTGGGTCGAGGCTCAAAAGAAAGCCGTCTCTGGTGTGGACCAATCAGTTTCAAGGACAATGCATCACACATTATCACGGTGTGTGTTTTGTTTGCATTTTGACCGCAGGTATTGCGGTTAATGTAAACATGATTCCTCATCAGAAGGTTTCAGTTTTGTCGCCAGAAAAAAAAGGGGAAAACCCCTATAATCATTATTATATTTTGGTACCGGCAAAGGAGGTCTAATGATGATGTAGATGCTCACCCCGAGCCCTCATTACTCTGATAGTGGCATTGTCTTTGAGCTGTGTGAACGTCTTTTGACGTTGTCCTCTGGTCGAGCACCAATTGGGTCGAGGCTCAAAAGAAAGCCGTCTCTGGTGTGGACCAATCAGTTTCAAGGACAATGCATCACACATTATCACGGTGTGTGTTTTGTTTGCATTTTGACCGCAGGTATTGTGGTTAATGTAAACATGATTCCTCATCAGAAGGTTTCAGTTTTGTCGCCAGAAAAAAAAGGGGAAAACCCCTATAATTATTATTATATTTTGGTATTGGCAAAGGTGTAATGATGATGTAGATGCTCACCCCGAGCCCTCATTACTCTGATAGTGGCATTGTCTTTGAGCTGTGTGAACGCCTTTTGGCGTTGTCCTCTGGTCGAGCACCAATTGGGTCGAGGCTCAAAAGAAAGCCGTCTCTGGTGTGGACCAATCAGTTTCAAGGACAATGCATCACACATTATCACGGTGTGTGTTTTGTTTGCATTTTGACCGCAGGTATTGCGGTTAATGTAAACATGATTCCTCATCAGAAGGTTTCAGTTTTGTCGCCAGAAAAAAAAGGGGAAAACCCCTATAATTATTATTATATTTTGGTATTGGCAAAGGTGTAATGATGATGTAGATGCTCACCCCGAGCCCTCATTACTCTGATAGTGGCATTGTCTTTGAGCTGTGTGAACGCCTTTTGGCGTCGTCCTCTGGTCGAGCACCAATTGGGTCGAGGCTCAAAAGAAAGCCGTCTCTGGTGTGGACCAATCAGTTTCAAGGACAATGCATCTCACATTATCACGGTGTGTGTTTTGTTTGCATTTTGACCGCAGGTATTGCGGTTAATGTAAACATGATTCCTCATCAGAAGGTTTCAGTTTTGTCGCCAGAAAAAAAAGGGGAAAACCCCTATAATTATTATTATATTTTGGTATTGGCAAAGGTGTAATGATGATGTAGATGCTCACCCCGAGCCCTCATTACTCTGATAGTGGCATTGTCTTTGAGCTGTGTGAACGTCTTTTGGCGTTGTCCTCTGGTCGAGCACCAATTGGGTCGAGGCTCAAAAGAAAGCCGTCTCTGGTGTGGACCAATCAGTTTCAAGGACAATGCATCTCACATTATCACGGTGTGTGTTTTGTTTGCATTTTGACCGCAGGTATTGCGGTTAATGCAGTAACATGATTCCTCATCAGAAGCTTTCAGTTTTGTCGCCAGAAAAATCGGTAAAACCCCTATAATTATTATATTTATTATTATTATTATAGTTTCACGTGTTCACAAAACACACACGCGACGGGGAAGCTGACCGTAAGATGGCCAGCAGCTTACTCGACATTCTGACACTCTTGACAGCGATGACATTTGGTAAAACACGGCACGGCCATTTTGCTACGCTGAACTTTAACAGCAAAAGGGTGAGTGATTGATATATATATTTATAGAACTTCGCTCCTGCCTTGTCACGACTTGCTCTGCGTGACGTTGTGTCGCAAGCCCTAGCCCATCGTGGCGGCTCTATAAATAAAATGAACTGTTTAGACGAGTTCCAGGTGTACCAGGTGAGGCCCCGCTGAGCAGCGTAGCTTCTTTTTTCACGCGATTTTTAATTAACTCGCTCTGTCTGTTGTCGTTGTTGTTGTAGTATCCTCAAATCTTGTAGCTCAATCTTAACCCACTTCCCAATGTGGTATCGACTGTAAACTTTGGTATGCTTATGTCATACTGATGACAATACTTTATTCTATCATTAAAAAAAAATAAAAAAATTTAAAACATTATTTGTTATATGTTGTGTGTTTCGGCTTGGGTCTAATTGTCCCACTGTAAGCTGACGTTGGCTGTAAATCACCACGGGTCCTTTACGGAGTGGCGAGCTTCGGGTCCACTTCCTGGAGTCGTGGAGTTCTCCCATTACTAGTACGGTACATTGCATTAAAGCGTGCTTTAAAAATAAAGTATTTTTGTTTAAATATTACTTATTCAGAAGAAAACGTGGCGATCGCAAATGATGGCGGTTCTAGGAAGTGGCTGATTATATCGTCATGGTGTGAGAATGTAGACCAGCAGACAAATAGTCTACACTAATTGGGTGTGTCTACAGACTCATAGAGACCCATAGAGACCCAGACTCATAGAGACCCACAGAGACCCAGACTCATAGAAACCCACAGAGACCCATACTCATAGAAACCCACAGAGACCCAGACTCATAGAAACCCACAGAGACCCATACTCATAGAAACCCACAGAGACCCAGACTCATAGAGACCCACAGAGACCCATACTCATAGAGACCCACAGAGACCCAGACTCATAGAGACCCATAGAGACCCAGACTCATAGAGACCCAGACTCATAGAGACCCACAGAGACCCAGACTCATAGAGACCCACAGAGACCCAGACTCATAGAGACCCACAGAGACCCAGACTCATAGAGACCCACAGAGACCCAGACTCATAGAGACCCACAGAGACCCAGACTCATAGAGACCCACAGAGACCCAGACTCATAGAGACCCACAGAGAGCCAGACTCATAGAGACCCACAGAGACCCATACTCATAGAGACCCACAGAGACCCATACTCATAAAGACCCACAGAGACCCATACTAATAGAGACCCATACTCATAGAGACCCACAGAGACCCATACTAATAGAGACCCACAGAGACCCAGACTCATTGAGACCCACAGAGACCCATACTCATAGAGACCCACAGAGACCCAGACTCATAGAGACCCACAGAGACCCGGACTCATAGAGACCCACAGAGACCCATACTTATATAGACCCATAGAGACCCAGACTCATAGAGACCCATACTCATAGAGACCATACGCATAGAGACCCATACTCATAGAGACCCACAGAGACCCATACTCATAGACCCACAGAGACCCATACTCATAAAGACCCACAGAGACCCATACTCATAGAGACCCACAGAGACCCAGACTCAGAGAGACCCACAGAGACCCAGATTCATAGAGACCCACAGAGACCCAGACTCACAGAGACACATACTCATAGAGACCCACAGAGACCCAGACTCATAGAGACCCATACTCATAGAGACCCATACTCATAGAGACCAGAGACCCACAGAGACTCACAGGGACCCACAGAGACCCACAGAGACCCACAGAGACTCACAGAGACCAACAGAGACCCACAGAGACCCACAGAGACTCACAGAGACCCACAGAGACCCACAGGGACCCACAGAGACCCACAGAGAACCACAGAGACCCACAAATACCCACAGAGACCCATACTCATAAAGACTCACAGGGACCCACAGAGACCCACAGAGACTCACAGAGACCCACAGAGACCCACAGGGACCCATAGAGACCCACAGAGAACCACAGAGACCCACAGAGACCCATACTCATAAAGACTCACAGGGACCCACAGAGACCCACAGAGACTCACAGGGACCCACAGAGACCCACAGAGACTCACACAGACTCACAGGGACCCACAGAGACCCACATAGACCCACAGAGACCCACATGGACCCACAGAGACCCACAGAGACCCAAAGAGTCCCACAGAGACCCACAGAGACTCACAGAGACCCACAGAGACCCACAGAGACCCACAGAGACTCACAGGGACCCACAGAGACCCACAGAGACCCACAGAGTCCCGTAGAAATCCGCGTGATGTTGATTCTAAATGTGGAGGGAGAAACCGGAGGACCGGGACATGTATCCACGTGACCACCACGGGAGACAGAGAGCCGCAGACTCCACATAGACACCAGCAGGCATCGTCCGGGATCAGACCCACGACCTCCTGCACACCAGGCGAGAGAGACAACATCTCACAGGGTCCGGGATCGAACCCAGAACCTCCTGCACACCAGGCGAGAGAGACAACATCTCACAGGGTCCGGGATCAGACCCACGACCTCCTGCACACCAGGCGAGAGAGACAACATCTCACAGGGTCCGGGATCGAACCCACGACCTCCTGCACACCAGGCGAGAGAGACAACATCTCACAGGGTCCGGGATCAGACCCACGACCTCCTGCACACCAGGCGAGAGAGACAACATCTCACAGGGTCCGGGATCAGACCCACGACCTCCTGCACACCAGGCGAGAGAGACAACATCTCACAGGGTCCGGGATCAAACCCACGACCTCCTGCACACCAGGCGAGAGAGACAACATCTCACAGGGTCCGGGATCGAAACCACGACCTCCTGCACCCCAGGCGAGAGAGACAACATCTCACAGGGTCCGGGATCGAACCCAAGACCTCCTGCACACCAGGCGAGAGAGACAACATCTCACAGGGTCCGGGATCGAACCCACGACCTCCTGCACACCAGGCGAGAGAGACAACATCTCACAGGGTCCGGGATCGAACCCACGACCTCCTGCACACCAGGCGAGAGAGACAACATCTTCTGGATACCGTGGCAACATCGGGGGTGGTCCACGGGGCGCGCAAAAGTGGCCAGGAGATGTTGCCTACCTCGCCTGGTATACAGGAGGTCGGGGGTTCGATCCCGGACCCTGTGAGATGTTGACTACCTCGCATGGTCTACAGGAGGTCGCGGGTTCAATGCCGACACAGGAGATGTTGACTATCTCGCCTGGTATGCAGGAGGTCGCGGGTTCGATCCCGGACCCTGTGAGATGTTGACTACCTCACCTGGTATACAGGAGGTCGTGGGTTCGATCCCGGACCCTGTGAGATGTTGACTACGTCGCTTTGTCTACAGGAGGTCGTGGGTTCGATCCCAGAACCTTTGAGATGTTGACTACCTCGCCTGTCTACAGGAGGTCGTGGGTTCGATCCCGGACCCTGTGAGATGTTGACCACCTCGCCTGGTCTACAGGAGGTCGTGGGCTCGATCCCGGACCCTGTCAGATGTTGACTACCTCGCCTGGTATACAGGAGGTCGCGGGTTCGATCCCGGACCCTGTGAGATGTTGACTACCTCGCCTGGTCTACAGGAGGTCGTGGGTTCGATCCCGGACTCTGTGAGATGTTGACTACCTCGCCTGGTTTACAGGAGGTCGTGGGTTCGATCCCAGAACCTTTGAGATGTTGACTACCTCGCCTGGTCTACAGGAGGTCGTGGGTTCGATCCCGGACCCTGTGAGATGTTGACTACCTCGCCTGGTATACAGGAGGTCACGGGTTCGATCCCGGACCCTGTGAGATGTTGACTACCTCGCCTGGTATACAGGAGGTCGCGGGTTCGATCCCGGACCCTATGAGATGTTGACTACCTCGCCTGGTCTACAGGAGGTCGTGGGTTCGATCCCGGACACTGTGAGATGTTGACTACATCGCCTGGTCTACAGGAGGTCGTGGGTTCGATCCCAGAACCTTTGAGATGTTGATTACCTCGCCTGTCTACAGGAGGTCGTGGGTTCGATCCCGGACCCTGTGAGATGTTGACTACCTCGCCTGATATACAGGAGGTCGTGGGCTCGATCCCGGACCCTGTGAGATGTTGACTACCTCGCCTGATATACAGGAGGTCGTGGGTTCGATCCCAGAACCTTTGAGATGTTGACTACGTCGCCTGGTCTACAGGAGGTCGCGGGTTCGATCCCAGAACCTTTGAGATGTTGACTACCTCGCCTGTCTACAGGAGGTCGTGGGTTCGATCCCGGACCCTGTGAGATGTTGACCACCTCGCCTGGTCTACAGGAGGTCGTGGGCTCGATCCCGGACCCTGTGAGATGTTGTCTCTCTCGCCTGGTCTACAGGAGGTCGCGGGTTCGATCCCGGACCCTGTGAGATGTTGACTACCTAGCCTGGTATACAGGAGGTCGTGGGTTCGATCCCGGACCCTGTGAGATGTTGACTACGTCGCCTGGTATACAGGAGGTCGTGGGTTCGATCCCAGAACCTTTGAGATGTTGACTACCTCGCCTGTCTACAGGAGGTCGTGGGTTCGATCCCGGACCCTGTGAGATGTTGACCACCTCGCCTGGTCTACAGGAGGTCGTGGGCTCGATCCCGGACCCTGTGAGATGTTGACTACCTCGCCTGATATACAGGAGGTTGCGCGTTCGATCCCGGACCCTGTGAGATGTTGACTACCTCGCCTGGTCTACAGGAGGTCGTGGGTTCGATCCCGGACCCTGTGAGATGTTGACTACTTCGCCTTGTTTACAGGAGGTCGTGGGTTCGATCCCAGAACCTTTGAGATGTTGACTACCTCGCCTGGTCTACAGGAGGTCGTGGGTTCGATCCCGGACCCTGTGAGATGTTGACTACCTCACCTGGTATACAGGAGGTCGTGGGTTCGATCCCGGACCCTGTGAGATGTTGACTACGTCGCTTTGTCTACAGGAGGTCGTGGGTTCGATCCCAGAACCTTTGAGATGTTGACTACCTCGCCTGTCTACAGGAGGTCGTGGGTTCGATCCCGGACCCTGTGAGATGTTGACCACCTCGCCTGGTCTACAGGAGGTCGTGGGCTCGATCCCGGACCCTGTCAGATGTTGACTACCTCGCCTGGTATACAGGAGGTCGCGGGTTCGATCCCGGACCCTGTGAGATGTTGACTACCTCGCCTGGTCTACAGGAGGTCGTGGGTTCGATCCCGGACTCTGTGAGATGTTGACTACCTCGCCTGGTTTACAGGAGGTCGTGGGTTCGATCCCAGAACCTTTGAGATGTTGACTACCTCGCCTGGTCTACAGGAGGTCGTGGGTTCGATCCCGGACCCTGTGAGATGTTGACTACCTCGCCTGGTATACAGGAGGTCACGGGTTCGATCCCGGACCCTGTGAGATGTTGACTACCTCGCCTGGTATACAGGAGGTCGCGGGTTCGATCCCGGACCCTATGAGATGTTGACTACCTCGCCTGGTCTACAGGAGGTCGTGGGTTCGATCCCGGACACTGTGAGATGTTGACTACATCGCCTGGTCTACAGGAGGTCGTGGGTTCGATCCCAGAACCTTTGAGATGTTGATTACCTCGCCTGTCTACAGGAGGTCGTGGGTTCGATCCCGGACCCTGTGAGATGTTGACTACCTCGCCTGATATACAGGAGGTCGTGGGCTCGATCCCGGACCCTGTGAGATGTTGACTACCTCGCCTGATATACAGGAGGTCGTGGGTTCGATCCCAGAACCTTTGAGATGTTGACTACGTCGCCTGGTCTACAGGAGGTCGCGGGTTCGATCCCAGAACCTTTGAGATGTTGACTACCTCGCCTGTCTACAGGAGGTCGTGGGTTCGATCCCGGACCCTGTGAGATGTTGACCACCTCGCCTGGTCTACAGGAGGTCGTGGGCTCGATCCCGGACCCTGTGAGATGTTGTCTCTCTCGCCTGGTCTACAGGAGGTCGCGGGTTCGATCCCGGACCCTGTGAGATGTTGACTACCTAGCCTGGTATACAGGAGGTCGTGGGTTCGATCCCGGACCCTGTGAGATGTTGACTACGTCGCCTGGTATACAGGAGGTCGTGGGTTCGATCCCAGAACCTTTGAGATGTTGACTACCTCGCCTGTCTACAGGAGGTCGTGGGTTCGATCCCGGACCCTGTGAGATGTTGACCACCTCGCCTGGTCTACAGGAGGTCGTGGGCTCGATCCCGGACCCTGTGAGATGTTGACTACCTCGCCTGATATACAGGAGGTTGCGCGTTCGATCCCGGACCCTGTGAGATGTTGACTACCTCGCCTGGTCTACAGGAGGTCGTGGGTTCGATCCCGGACCCTGTGAGATGTTGACTACTTCGCCTTGTTTACAGGAGGTCGTGGGTTCGATCCCAGAACCTTTGAGATGTTGACTACCTCGCCTGGTCTACAGGAGGTCGTGGGTTCGATCCCGGACCCTGTGAGATGTTGACTACCTCGCCAGGTATACAGGAGGTCGCGGGTTCGATCCCGGAGCCTGTGAGATGTTGACTACCTCGCCTGGTCTACAAGAGGTCGCGGGTTCGATCCCGGACTCTGTGAGATGTTGACTACGTCGCCTGGTCTACAGGAGGTCGTGGGTTCGATCCCAGAACCTTTGAGATGTTGACTACCTCGCCTGTCTACAGGAGGTCGTGGGTTCGATCCCGGACCCTGTGAGATGTTGACTACCTCGCCTGGTATACAGGAGGTCGTGGGCTCGATCCCGGACCCTGTGAGATGTTGACTACCTCGCCTGGTCTACAAGAGATTGCGGGTTCGATCCCGGACCCTGTGAGATGTTGACTACCTCGCCTGGTCGACAGGAGGTCGTGGGTTCGATCCCAGAACCTTTGAGATGTTGACTACCTCGCCTGGTATACAGGAGGTAGCGGGTTGGATCCCGGACCCTGTGAGATGTTGACTACCTCGCCTGGTCTACAGGAGGTCGTGGGTTCGATCCCGGACCCTGTGAGATGTTGACTACCTCGCCTGGTCTACAGGAGGTCGTGGGTTCGATCCCGGACCCTGTGAGATGTTGACTACCTCGCCTGGTCTACAGGAGGTCATGGTTTCGATCCCAGAACCTTTGAGATGTTGACTACCTCGCCTGGTCTACAGGAGGTCGCGGGTTCGATCCCGGACCCTGTGAGATGTTGATTACCTCGCCTGGTATACAGGAGGTCGTGGGTTCGATCCTGGACCCTGTGAGATGTTGAATACGTCGCCTGGTCTACAGGAGGTCGTGGGTTCGATCCCAGAACCTTTGAGATGTTGACTACCTCGCCTGGTGTACAGGAGGTCGTGGGTTCGATCCCGGACCCTGTGAGATGTTGACTACCTCGCATGGTCTACAGGGGGTCGTGGGTTCGATCCCAGAACCTTTGAGATGTTGACTACCTCGCCTGGTGTACAGGAGGTCGTGGGTTCGATCCTGGACCCTGTGAGATGTTGACTACCTCGCCTGGTCTACAGGAGGTCGTGGGTTCGATCCCAGAACCTTTGAGATGCTGACTACCTCGCCTGGTATACCGGAGGTCGTGGGTTCGATCCCAGAACCTTTGAGATGTTGACTACCTCGCCTGGTCTACAGGAGGTCGCGGGTTCGATCTCGGACCCTGTGAGATGTTGACTACCTCGCCTGGTCTACAGGAGGTCGTGGGTTCGATCCCGGACCCTGTGAGATGTTGACTACGTCGCCTGGTCTACAGGAGGTCATGGGTTCGATCCCAGAACCTTTGAGATTTTGACTACCTCGCCTGGTATACAGGAGGTCGTGGGTTCGATCCCAGAACCTTTGAGATGTTGACTACCTCGCCTAGTGTACAGGAGGTCGTGGGTCCGATCCCGGACCCTGTGAGATGTTGACTACCTCGCCTGGTATACAGGAGGTCGTGGGTTCGATCCCGGACCCTGTGAGATGTTGACTACCTCGTCTGGTCTACAGGAGGTCGTGGGTTCGATCCCGGACCCTGTGAGATGTTGACTACCTCGCCTGGTATACAGGAGGTCGTGGGTTCGATCCCAGAACCTTTGAGATGTTGACTACCTCGCCTAGTCTACAGGAGGTCGTGGGTTCGATCCAAGAACCTTTGAGATGTTGACTACCTCGCCTGGTCTACAGGAGGTCGCGGGTTCGATCCCGGACCCTGTGAGATGTTGACTACCTCGCCTGGTATACAGGAGGTCGTGGGTTCGATCCCGGACCCTGTGAGATGTTGACTACGTCGCCTGGTCTACAGGAGGTCGTGGGTTCGATCCCAGAACCTTTGAGATGTTGACTACCTCGCCTGGTGTACAGGAGGTCGTGGGTTCGATCCCGGACCCTGTGAGATGTTGACTACCTCGCCTGGTCTACAGGGGGTCGTGGGTTCGATTCCAGAACCTTTGAGATGTTGACTACCTCGCCTGGTGTACAGGAGGTCGTGGGTTCGATCCCGGACCCTGTGAGATGTTGACTACCTCGCCTGGTATACAGGAGGTCGCGGGTTCGATCCCGGACCCTGTGAGATGTTGACTACCTCGCCTGGTCTACAGGAGGTCGTGGGTTCAATCCCGGACCCTGTGAGATGTTGACTACGTCGCCTGGTATACAGGAGGTCGTGGGTTCGATCCCAGAACCTTTGAGATGTTGACTACCTCGCCTGGTCTACAGGAGGTCGTGGGTTCGATCCCAGAACCTTTGAGATGTTGACCACCTCGCCTGGTCTACAGGAGGTCGTGGGTTCGATCCCGGACCCTGTGAGATGTTGACTACGTCGCCTGGTCTACAGGAGGTCATGGGTTCGATCCCAGAACCTTTGAGATGTTGACTGCCTCGCCTGGTGTCGCGGAGGTCGTGGGTCCGATCCCGGACCCTGTGAGATGTTCACTACCTCGCCTGGTATACAGGAGGTCATGGGTTTCCTGTTGACTGGATTTTTTTGTTCTCCGGGATCCTGCGGTTTTTTCCCCCCCTCAACCTTTCAGAATCGACTCCACGCGTTCAGGCTGCGTGGCCGCTGCTATGAATGTCCACGCGATGGTGAAATCGCCTCGTGGAGCCGCGCTCGAAAACGCTTCCGGGACAGGAGTCACGTGGCTCAGTGGGGGGTCTTACGCCTGGTGAAACATTTATAAAATATAAAATAGTTAAAACGTTTGAGAGAGTTTATCCGCTCACCCATCTTGAGGATGACCTCCTCCAGCCAGGCCGGAATGTCCTGGTCCAGGTCGCCCATGGTGGTCTCCTCCGCCACCGCGGACGACTGCACCGGGCCACTCAGAGTGAGGAGGATCGTCAGCAGGGCCGCGATGGCCGCTAAGCAGCAGCAGCAGAAGGAGGAGGGCCTCATCCCTGCCTGTGGACAGCTGCAGCTGAGACACCTGTGGTGGTGGCAGCTGTAGTGGTGGCAGCTGTAGTGGTGGTGGCAGCTGTAGTGGTGGTGGTGGTGGTGGCAGCTGTAGTGGTGGTGGTGGTGGCAGCTGTAGTGGTGGTGGTGGTGGTGGCAGCTGTAGTGGTGGTGGTGGCAGCTGTAGTGGTGGTGGTGGTGGCAGCTGTAGTGGTGGTGGCAGCTGTAGTGGTGGTGGTGGTGGCAGCTGTAGTGGTGGTGGTGGCAGCTGTAGTGGTGGTGGTGGTGGCAGCTGTAGTGGTGGTGGTGGTGGCAGCTGTAGTGGTGGTGGCAGCTGTAGTGGTGGTGGTGGTGGCAGCTGTAGTGGTGGTGGTGGTGGTGGCAGCTGTAGTGGTGGTGATGGTGGCAGCTGTAGTAGCTGTAGTGGTGGTGGTGGTGGCAGCTGTAGTGGTGGTGGCAGCTCTAGTGGTGGTGGCAGCTGTAGTGGTGGTGGCAGCTGTAGTGGTGGTGGTGGTGGCAGCTGTAGTAGTTGAAGTGGTGGTGGTGGTGGCAGCTGCAGTGGCTGTGGTGGCGGTGGCAGCTGTAGTAGCTTTAGTGGTGGTGGTGGCAGCTGTAGTAGTTGTGGTGGTGGCAGCTGTAGTAGCTGTAGTGGTGGTGGCAGCTGTAGTAGTTGTAATTGTGGCAGCTGTAGTAGTTGTAGTGGTGGCAGCTGTAGTAGCTGTAGTGGTGGTGGTGGCAGCTGTAGTAGCTGTAGTGGTGGCAGCTGTAGTGGTGGTGGTAGCTGTAGTGGTGGTGGCAGCTGTAGTAGCTGTAGTGATGGCAGCTGTAGTGGTGGTGGTGGTAGCTGTAGTGGTGGTGGCAGCTGTAGTAGCTGTAGTGGTGGCAGCTGTAGTGGTGGTGGTGGTGGCAGCTGTAGTAGCTGTAGTGGTGGTGCCAGCTGTAGTAGTTGTAGTGGTGGCAGCTGTAGTAGTTGTAGTGGTGGCAGCTGTAGTAGCTGTAGTGGTGGCAGCTGTAGTAGTTGTAGTGGTGGCAGCTGTAGTAGTTGTAGTGATGGCAGCTGTAGTAGTTGTAGTGGTGGCAGCTGTAGTGGTGGTGGTGGCAGCTGTAGTAGTTGTAGTGGTGGCAGCTGTAGTAGCTGTAGTGATGGCAGCTGTAGTAGTTGTAGTGGTGGCAGCTGTAGTAGTTGTAGTGGTGGCAGCTGTAGTAGTTGTAGTGGTGGTGGCAGCTGTAGTAGCTGTCGTGGTGGTGGCAGCTGTAGTAGCTGTAGTGGTGGCAGCTGTAGTAGCTGTAGTGGTGGTGACAGCTGTCGTAGCTGTAGTGGTGCCAGCTGTAGTAGCTGTAGTGGTGGCAGCTGTAGTAGCTGTAGTAGCTGTAGTGGTGGCAGCTGTAGTAGTTGTGGTGGTGGCAGCTGTAGTAGTTGTAGTGGTGGCAGCTGTAATACCAGCAGTAGTATCAGTAGCAGCTGTAGTACCAGCGGTAGCAGCTGTCGTACCAACTGTAGTACCAGCAGTACAAGCTGTAGTACCAGCAGTAGTATCAGTAGCAGCTGTAGTACCAGCGGTAGCAGCTGTAGTACCAGCTGTAGTAGCAGCAGTAGTATCAGTAGCAGCTGTAGTACCAGCGGCAGCAGCTGTAGTAGCAACTGTAGTATCAGTAGCAGCTGTAGTAGCAGCTGTAGTAGCAGCTGTAGCAGCAGCTGTAGTACCAGCGGCAGCAGCTGTAGCAGCTATAGCAGCTGTAGTCGCTGTAGTAGCAGCTGTAGTACCAGCTGTAGTGGTGGCAGCTGTAGTAGTTGTAGTGGTGGTGGCAGCTGTAGTAGTTGTAGTGGTGGCAGCTGTAGTAGCTGCAGTGGTGGCGGTGGTGGCAGCTGTAGTAGCTGTAGTGGTGGCAGCTGTAGTAGTTGTGGTGGTGGCAGCTGTAGTAGTTGTAGTGGTGGCAGCTGTAGTAGCTGTAGTGGTGGCAGCGGTAGTAGCTATAGTAGCTGTGGTAACTGTAGTAACAGGAGCTGTAGTATTAGCTGTAGTATTAGTAGCAGCTGTGGAATCAGTGTAGTAGCAGTACCAGCTCTCGCAGCAGTAGTATTATCTGCAGTATCTGCAGCAGCGGTAGCAGCTGTAGTATCAGTAGCAGCTGTAGTATCAGTAGCAGCTGTAGTACCAGCTGTAGTAGCAGCAGTACAAGCTGTAGTACCAGCAGTAGTATCAGTAGCAGCTGTAGTACCAGCGGTAGCAGCTGTAATACCAGCTGTAGTAGCAGCAGTAGTATCAGTAGCAGCTGTAGTACCAGCGGCAGCAGCTGTAGTACCAGCTGTAGTAGCAGCAGTAGTATCAGTATCAGCTGTAGTACCAGCGGCAGCAGCTGTAGTACCAGCTGTAGTAGCAGCAGTAAAAGCTGTAGTACCCGCAGTAGTATCAGTAGCAGCTGTAGTACCAGCGGTAGCAGCTGTAGTACCAGCTGTAGTAGCAGCAGTAGTATCAGTAGCAGCTGTAGTATCAGCGGCAGCAGCTGTAGTACCAGCTGTAGTAGCAGCAGTAGTATCACTAGCAGCTGTAGTATCAGCGGCAGCAGCTGTAGTACCAGCTGTAGTAGTAGCAGTACAAGCTGTAGTACCAGCAGTAGTATCAGTAGCAGCTGTAGTACCAGCGGTAGCAGCTGTAGTACCAGCTGTAGTAGCAGCAGTACAAGCTGTAGTACCAGCAGTAGTATCAGTAGCAGCTGTAGTACCAGCGGCAGCAGCTGTAGTACCAGCTGTAGTAGCAGCTGTAGTATCAGTAGCAGCTGTAGTACCAGCGGCAGCAGCTGTAGTAGCAACCGTAGTATCAGTAGCAGCTGTAGTAGCAGCTGTAGCAGCAGCTGTAGTACCAGCTGTAGTAGCAGCTGTAGCAGCAGCTGTAGTACCAGCGGCAGCAGCTGTAGCAGCTGTAGTCGCTGTAGTACCAGCGGCAGCAGCTGTAGCAGCAGCTGTAGCAGCAGCTGTAGTAGCAGCGGTAGCACCAGCTGTAGTAGCAGCTGTAGCAGCAGCTGTAGCAGCAGCTGTAGTGCCAGCTGTAGTAGCAGCAGTAGTACCAGCGGCAGCAGCGGCAGCAGCTGTAGCAGCAGCTGTAGTACCAGCTGTAGTAGCAGCAATATTACCAGTGGCAGCAGCGGTAGCAGCTGTAGTACCAGCTGTAGTAGCAGCTGTAGCAGCAGCTGTAGTAGCAGCTGTAGTAGCAGCGGCAGCAGCTGTAGTAGCAGCTGCAGCAGCTGTCGTACCACCTGTAGCAGCAGCTGTAGTTGCTGTAGTAGCAGCTGTAGTACCAGCTGTAGTACCAGCTGTAGCAGCAGCTGTAGCAGCAGCTGTAGTCGCAGCTGTAGCAGCAGCTGTAGTAGCAGCTGTAGTCGCAGCTGTAGTCGTTGTAGTCGCAACTGTAGCAGCAGCTGTAGCAGCAGCCGTAGTCGCAGCTGTAGTACCAGCTGTAGTCGCAACTGTAGCAGCAGCTGTATCAGCAGCTGTAGTCGCAGCTGTAGTCGCAGCTGTAGTCGCAACTGTAGCAGCAGCTGTAGTAGTAGCTATAGTACCAGCTGTAACAGCAGCTGTTGCAGCAGCTGTAGTCGCAGCTGTAGTAGCTGTAGTAGCAGCTGTAGTACCAGCTGTAGTACCAGCAGCTGTAGTACCAGCAGCTGTAGTCGCAGCTGTAGCAGCAGCTGTACCAGCAGCTGTAGTACCTGTAGTCGCTGTAGTCGCAGCTGTAGTAACAGCAGCTGTAGCAGCAGCAGCTGTAGTCGCAGCTGTAGTAGTACCAGCTGTAGCAGCAGCTGTAGTCGCAGCTGTAGTACCAGCTGTAGCAGCAGCAGCTGTAGCAGCAGCAGCTGTAGTCGCAGCTGTAGTAGTACCAGCTGTAGTACCAGCTGTAGTACCAGCTGTAGCAGCAGCTGTAGTACCAGCTGTAGTACCAGCTGTAGCAGCAGCTGTAGTACCAGCTGTAGTACCAGCAGCTGTAGTACCAGCAGCTGTAGTCGCAGCTGTAGCAGCAGCTGTACCAGCAGCTGTAGTAGCTGTAGTCGTTGTAGTCGCAGCTGTAGTAGCAGCAGCTGTAGCAGCAGCAGCTGTAGTCGCAGCTGTAGTAGTACCAGCTGTAGCAGCAGCTGTAGTCGCAGCTGTAGTACCAGCTGTAGCAGCAGCTGTAGTCGCAGCTGTAGTACCAGCTGTAGCAGCAGCAGCTGTAGCAGCAGCAGCTGTAGTCGCAGCTGTAGTAGTACCAGCTGTAGTACCAGCTGTAGCAGCAGCTGTAGTACCAGCTGTAGTACCAGCTGTAGCAGCAGCTGTAGTACCAGCTGTAGTACCAGCAGCTGTAGTACCAGCAGCTGTAGTCGCAGCTGTAGCAGCAGCTGTACCAGCAGCTGTAGTAGCTGTAGTCGCTGTAGTCGCAGCTGTAGTAGCAGCAGCTGTAGCAGCAGCAGCAGCTGTAGTCGCAGCTGTAGTAGTACCAGCTGTAGCAGCAGCTGTAGTCGCAGCTGTAGTACCAGCTGTAGCAGCAGCTGTAGTCGCAGCTGTAGTACCAGCTGTAGCAGCAGCAGCTGTAGCAGCAGCAGCTGTAGTCGCAGCTGTAGTAGTACCAGCTGTAGTACCAGCTGTAGTACCAGCTGTAGCAGCAGCTGTAGTACCAGCTGTAGTACCAGCTGTAGCAGCAGCTGTAGTACCAGCTGTAGTACCAGCTGGAGTACCAGCTGTAGCAGCAGCTGTAGTACCAGCTGTAGTACCAGCTGTAGTACCAGCTGTAGCAGCAGCTGTAGTACCAGCTGTAGCACCAGCTGTAGTACCAGCTGTAGCAGCAGCAGCTGTAGCAGCAGCAGCTGTAGTACCAGCTGTAGCAGCAGCAGCAGCTGTAGCAGCAGCAGCTGTAGCAGCAGCAGCTGTAGTACCAGCTGTAGTACCAGCTGTAGTACCAGCTGTAGCAGCAGCAGCTGTAGTAGCAGCTGTAGTACCAGCTGTAGTACCAGCTGTAGCAGCAGCTGTAGTACCAGCTGTAGTACCAGCTGTAGCAGCAGCTGTAGTCGCAGCTGTAGTCGCAGCTGTAGTACCAGCTGTAGTACCAGCTGTAGTCGCAGCTGTAGTACCAGCTGTAGTACCAGCTGTAGTCGCAGCTGTAGCAGCAGCTGTAGTCGCAGCTGTAGCTGAAGCTGTAGTAGCAGCAGCTGTAGTCGCAGCTGTAGTACCAGCTGTAGCAGTAGCTGTAGTCGCAGCTGTAGTAGCTGTAGTAGCTGTAGTCGCTGTAGTCGCAGCTGTAGTCGCAGCTGTAGTACCAGCTGTAGTAGCAGCAGCTGTAGTACCAGCTGTAGCAGCAGCAGCTGTAGTAGCTGTAGTCGCTGTAGTCGCAGCTGTAGTCGCAGCTGTAGTACCAGCTGTAGCAGCAGCAGCTGTAGTAGCTGTAGTCGCTGCTGTAGTCGCAGCTGTAGTCGCAGCTGTAGTAGCTGTAGTAGCTGTAGTCGCTGTAGTCGCAGCTGTAGTACCAGCTGTAGCAGCAGCAGCTGTAGTCGCTGTAGTCGCAGCTGTAGTCGCAGCTGTAGTACCAGCTGTAGCAGCAGCAGCTGTAGTAGCTGTAGTCGCTGCTGTAGTCGCAGCTGTAGTCGCAGCTGTAGTCGCAGCTGTAGTAGCAGCTGTAGTCGCAGTAGTCGCAGCTGTAGTCGCAGCTGTAGCAGCAGCAGCTGTAGTCGCAGCTGTAGTAGCAGCTGTAGCAGCAGCTGTAGTCGCAGTGATTGGCAACTTGAGTCGAGGTGCGTGAGCCGCAGTCCCGCGTCACCAGCCTACAAAGACAAAGGTCCCCCGTGTAGTCTCGGGCAGGCTGCAGCGGGCAAGTGCTGTTGGTAGCGAGTGGCTATTAGGGCTACCGGCACTGTGGCCATAGGGGCCGGCCATAAATGACGTCACGCACCTAGGGGGGGTGTCAGACATTTGTGACGATGCGTGACGAGGGGCTGGGGTTGAGAAATGTGACGTCACATCAAAACGCGCAACTTTAAATAAATATAGACAACACGTTCTACTTGATTAAAATAAACTTTTATTTATATATAAACGTTTTCTCCTACAACATCAGAGTGCAGCGCCACATTAAATTCGCACTACAATGACAACAATAGTTTAAAGCGATTTAAAGCATGTTTTATTTTTGTTGGGGGGAGGGAGGGGGGGCAGAGCTTTGTGACGTCATATTTGAGGGGGGGGTCTGAATTTTTATGACGCCGTGTGTGTGGGGGGAGGGGTCAAAAATCGCGTGACGTCATTTAGGGACGGCCCCATACGAGGTGGTGCGTGGCCAGCACCACGCCCGCCCGGCCGCCTTTGTCTTCCCGGTGCTGATGGTTACTCGACACACCGCAACAGATACTCATTTAAGGCTGAGTCGACGTAGGGGAGGCCCAGACCGATTCAAATATTCAATGCGCTAACCACTGCACCACCACTCCCCACACACACACAGCGTGCTAACCACTGCACCACCACTCCCCACACACACAGTGCGCTAACCACTGCACCACCACTCCCCACACACACACGGTGTGCTAACCACTGCACCACCGCTCCCCACACACACACACAGTGCGCTAACCACTGCACCACCACTCCCCACACACACACAGTGCGCTAACCACTGCACCACCACTCCCCACACACACAGTGCGCTAACCACTGCTCCACCACTCCCCACACACACACAGTGCGCTAACCACTGCACCACCACTCCCCACACACACAGTGCGCTAACCACTGCACCACCGCTCCCCACACACACATAGTGCGCTAACCACTGCACCACCACTCCCTACACACACACAGTGCGCTAACCACTGCACCACCACTCCCCACACACACACGGTGTGCTAACCACTGCACCACCGCTCCCCACACACACACACAGTGCGCTAACCACTGCACCACCACTCCCCACACACACACAGTGCGCTAACCACTGCACCACCACTCCCCACACACACAGTGCGCTAACCACTGCTCCACCACTCCCCACACACACACAGTGCGCTAACCACTGCACCACCACTCCCCACACACACAGTGCGCTAACCACTGCACCACCACTCCCCACACACACACAGTGTGCTAACCGCTGCACCACCGCTCCCCACACACTCACGGTGTGCTAACCACTGCACCACCACTCCCCACACACACACAATGTGCTAACCACTGCACCACCACTCCCCACAAACACACAATGTGCTAACCACTGCACCACCGCTCCCCACACACACCCACAGTGTGCTAACCATTGCACCACCGCTCCCAGCTCACACACACACGGTGTGCTAACCACTGCACCACCACTCCCCACACACACACACACAGTGCGCTAACCATTGCACCACCGCTCCCAGCTCACACACACACGGTGTGCTAACCACTGCACCACCGCTCCCGGCTCACACTCATATGAAGGTCTGACGGATTAAAAGTTGATGGTAGAATGTAATGGAGAGTTGACAGAAACACGCAATTACTGTCAGCACCACGCCCGCACGGCGATGTGGACACACGGAAACATCTCCCCGTGTAGCCTCAGCAGCCTGTCGGAGCAAGTGCTGTTAGTGGCTGGCCTGCCGGCCCCCTTTGTCTCTCCCCAGCACCAGGGCACTGCAGGGCCTGCTGCTCTCTCTGTCTGTCTCTCTGTCTCACTGTGTGTCTCTGTGTCTCACTGTGTGTCTCTCTGTGTGTGTCTCTGTCTGTCTCTCTGTCTCACTGTGTGTCTCTCTGTGTGTGTCTCTGTCTGTCTCTCTGTCTCTCTGTCTGTCTCTCTGTCTCACTGTGTGTCTCTCTGTGTGTCTCTCTGTCTGTCTCTCTGTCTGTCTCTCTGTGTGTCTCTCTGTCTGTCTCTCTGTGTGTTTCTCTGTCTGTCTCTCTGTGTGTCTCTCTGTCTGTCTCTCTGTGTGTCTCTCTGTCTCTCTGTGTGTCTCTCTGTCTCACTGTGTGTCTCTCTGTGTGTGTCTCTGTCTGTCTCTCTGTCTCACTGTGTGTCTCTCTGTCTCACTGTCTGTGTCTCTGTCTGTCTCTCTGTCTGTGTCTCTGTCTGTCTCTCTGTCTCACTGTGTGTCTCTCTGTCTGTCTCTCTGTGTGTCTCTATGTGTGTCTCTCTGTGTGTGTCTCTGTCTGTCTCTCTGTCTGTCTCACTGTGTGTCTCTCTGTGTGTCTCTCTGTCTGTCTCTCTGTGTGTGTCTCTCTGTGTGTCTCTCTGTCTGTCTCTCTGTCTGTCTCACTATGTGTCTCTCTGTGTGTCTCTCTGTCTGTCTCTCTGTGTGTCTCTCTGTGTGTCTCTCTGTGTGTCTCTCTGTGTGTCTCTCTGTGTGTGTCTCTCTGTGTGTCTCTCTGTCTCTCTGTGTGTCTCTCTGTCTCACTGTGTGTCTCTCTGTGTGTCTCTCTGTGTGTGTGTCTCTCTCTGTTTGTCTCTCTGTCTCTCTGTGTGTGTTTCTCTGTGTGTCTCTCTGTCTCACTGTGTGTCTCTCTGTGTGTCTCTCTGTGTGTCTCTCTGTCTCACTGTGTGTCTCTCTATCTGTCTCTCTGTGTCTCTCTGTGTGTCTCTCTGTGTGTCTCTCGGTGAGTCTCTGTGTGTGTCTCTCTGTCTCACTGTGTCTCTCTGTCTGTCTCTCTGTCTGTCTTTCTGTCTCTCTGTGTGTCTCTCTGTGTGTCTCTCTGTCTCACTGTGTGTGTCTCTGTCTGTCTCTGTGTCTCTCTGTGTGTCTCTCTGTGTGTCTCTCTGTCTCACTGTGTGTCTCTCTGTCTGTCTCTCTGTCTGTCTCTCTGTCTCTCTGTGTGTCTCTCTGTGTGTCTCTCTGTGTGTGTCTCTGTCTCTCTCTGTGTCTCTCTGTGTGTGTCTCTCTGTCTCTCTGTGTGTCTCTCTGTGTGTCTCTCTGTCTGTCTCTCTGTATGTCTCTCTGTCTCTCTGTCTGTCTCTCTGTGTGTCTATCTGTCTGTCTCTCTGTGTGTCTCTCTGTCTCACTGTGTGTCTATCTGTCTGTCTCTCTGTGTGTCTCTCTGTCTCACTGTGTGTCTCTCTGTGTGTCTCTCTGTGTGTGTCTCTGTGTCTCTCTGTCTGTCTCTCTGTCTGTTTCTCTGTGTGTCTCTCTGTGTGTCTCTGTGTGTGTCTCTCTGTCTCTCTGTGTGTCTCTGTGTGTGTGTCTCTGTGTGTCTCTCTGTGTGTCTCTCTGTGTGTCTCTCTGTGTGTCTCTCTGTCTGTCTCTCTGTGTGTCTCTCTGTGTGGCTCTGTCTGTCTCTCTGTGTGTCTCTCTGTGTGTCTCTCTGTGTGTCTCTCTGTGTGTGTCTCTGTGTGTCTCTCTGTCTGTCTCTCTGTGTGTCTCTCTGTGTGTTTCTCTGTCTGTCTCTCTGTGTGTCTCTCTGTCTGTCTCTCTGTGTGACTCTCTGTCTGTCTCTCTGTCTGTCTCTCTGTGTGTCTCTCTGTGTGTCTCTCTGTCTGTCTCTCGATGTGTCTCTCGATGTGTCTCTCTGTGTGTCTCTCTGTCTGTCTCTCTGTGTGTCTCTCTGTGTGTCTCTCTGTGTCTCTCTGTGTGTCTCTCTGTCTGTCTCTCTGTGTGTCTCTCTGTCTGTCTCTCTGTGTGTCTCTCTGTCTGTCTGTCTCTCTGTCTGTCTCTCTGTGTGTCTCTCTGTGTCTCTCTGTGTGTCTCTCTGTGTGTCTCTCTGTCTGTCTCTCTGTGTGACTCTCTGTCTGTCTCTCTGTCTGTCTCTCTGTGTGTCTCTCTGTGTGTCTCTCTGTCTGTCTCTCTGTGTGTCTCTCTGTCTGTCTCTCTGTGTGACTCTCTGTCTGTCTCTCTCTGTCTCTCTGTCTGTCTCTCTGTCTGTCTCTCTGTGTGTCTCTCTGTGTGTCTCTCTGTGTCTCTCTGTGTGTCTCTCTGTCTGTCTCTCTGTGTGTCTCTCTGTCTGTCTCTCTGTGTGTCTCTCTGTCTGTCTGTCTCTCTGTCTGTCTCTCTGTGTGTCTCTCTGTGTCTCTCTGTGTGTCTCTCTGTGTGTCTCTCTGTCTGTCTCTCTGTGTGACTCTCTGTCTGTCTCTCTGTCTGTCTCTCTGTGTGTCTCTCTGTGTGTCTCTCTGTCTCTCTGTGTGTCTCTCTGTCTGTCTCTCTGTGTGTCTCTCTGTCTGTCTCTCTGTGTGACTCTCTGTCTGTCTCTCTCTGTCTCTCTGTGTGTCTCTCTGTCTGTCTCTCTGTGTCTCTCTGTGTGTCTCTCTGTCTGTCTCTCTGTGTCTCTCTGTCTGTCTCTGTGTGTCTCTCTGTGTGTCTCTCTGTCTGTCTCTCTGTGTGTCTCTCTGTGTGTCTCTCTGTGTCTCTCTGTGTCTCTCTGTGTGTCTCTCTGTCTGTCTCTCTGTGTCTCTCTGTCTGTCTCTCGATGTGTCTCTCTGTGTGTCTCTCTGTGTGTCTCTCTGTGTGTCTCTCTGTCTGTCTGTCTCTCTGTCTGTCTCTCTGTCTGTCTCTCTGTGTGTCTCTCTGTCTCACTGTGTGTCTCTCTGTGTGTCTCTCTGTCTGTCTCTCTGTGTGTCTCTCTGTCTCACTGTGTGTCTCTCTGTCTGTCTCTCTGTGTGTCTCTCTGTCTGTCTCTCTGTGTGTCTCTCTGTGTGTCTCTCTGTGTGTCTCTCTGTCTGTCTCTCTGTGTGTCTCTCTGTGTGTCTCTCTGTCTGTCTCTCTGTCTGTCTCTCTGTGTGTCTCTCTGTCTGTCTCTCTGTGTGTCTCTCTGTCTGTCTCTCTGTGTGTCTCTCTGTGTGTCTCTCTGTGTGTCTCTCTGTGTGTCTCTCTGTGTGTCTCTCTGTGTGTAACGTTTGACCTGTGATGAGGGAGAGGCTGCAGTGCACACTTTCGGATGCTATGCACGCTACACCAAGGCCGAAATTATAATAAATATGCTCAAAATGTCCCCCCCCCAATATATCGCCATGAAGTAGATTTCTGTTGACATGATTGTAGTTATGGTTGCTATTTATTAATCCCTCGTCTCTGCCGTTACATACACTGACACAAGAAAAGGTAAAACATAAAAAAACAGCAATGTAGAACAATATCCTCTTAGACATTATTGTACAAAATAAATTAAAAGTCCATCCTATGTGTTAGTGCATTTTTTAAAAAAAATATTTTAGGAAGGAAATTAGTTTACAAATTAAAATTTTCTTCTGGGGGGGGGGGGGGTCCCGCCAATGTTGAACACATGGCTACGGCCTTGCGCTACACTATACACTACACTATACACTACACTATATACTACACTATACACTACTATACACTACACTGTACACTATACTATACACTACACTATACACTACACTATACACTAAACACTACATTACACACTACACTATACACTACACTATACACTACACTATACACTACACTATACACTACACTATATACTACACTATACACTACACTATATACTACACTATACACTACACTATATACTACACTATATACTACACTATATACTACACTATATACTACACTATACACTACTATACACTACACTATACACTACACTATACACTACACTAGACACTACACTAAACACTACATTACACACTACACTATACACTACACTATACACTACACTATACACTACACTATATACTACACTACACTATATACTACACTATATACTACACTATACACTACACTATACACTACACTATACACTACACTATACACTACACTATACACTACACTATATACTACACTAGACACTATACACTACACTATACACTACACTGTATACTACACTACACTATACACTACACTATACACTACACTAGACACTACACTATACACTACACTATACACTACACTATACACTACACTATACACTACACTACACTATATACTACACTATACACTACACTATATAGTACACTATACACTACACTATACACTACACTATACACTACACTACTACACTATATGCTACACTATATACTACACTACACACTACACTATACACTACACTACTACACTATACACTACACTCTACACTACACTCTACACTACACTATACACTACACTATACACTACACTATACACTACATACTATACACTACACTATACACTACTACACTATACACTACACTATACACTACTACACTATACACTACACTATACACTACTACACTATACACTACACTATACACTACACTATACACTACACTATACACTACACTATACACTACACTATATACTACACTATACACTACACTATATACTACACTATGCACTACACTATATACTACACTATATACTACACTATACACTACTATACACTACACTATACACTACACTATACAGTACACTAGACACTACACTAAACACTACATTACACACTACACTATACACTACACTATACACTACACTATATACTACACTACACTATATACTACACTATATACTACACTATACACTACACTATACACTACACTATATACTACACTATACACTACACTATACACTACACTATACACTACACTATGTACTACACTAGACACTATACACTACACTATACACTACACTATATACTACACTACACTATACACTACACTATACACTACACTATACACTACACTATACACTACACTATACACTATACACTACACTATACACTACACTATACACTACACTATATACTACACTACACTATACACTACACTATACACTACACTATACACTACACTATACACTACACTAGACACTATACACTACACTATACACTACACTATACACTACACTATATACTACACTATACACTACACTATATACTACACTATACACTACACTATACACTACACTATACACTACACTACTACACTATATGCTACACTATATGCTACACTATATACTACACTACACTATACACTACACTACTACACTATACACTACACTCTACACTACACTCTACACTACACTATACACTACACTATACACTACACTACACACTATACACTACACTATACACTACTACACTATACACTACACTATACACTACTACACTATACACTACACTATACACTACTACACTATACACTACACTATACACTACTATACACTACACTATACACTACACTATACACTACTACACTATACACTACTACACTATACACTACACTATACACTACTACACTATACACTACTACACTATACACTACTACACTACACTATACACTACACTATACACTACACTATACACTACTACACTATACACTACACTATACACTACTACACTATACACTACTACACTATACACTACTACACTATACACTACACTATACACTACACTATACACTACACTATACACTACTACACTATACACTACTACACTATACACTACACTATACACTACTACACTATACACTACACTATACACTACTACACTATACACTACTACACTACACTATACACTACACTATACACTACACTATACACTACTACACTATACACTACACTATACACTACACTATACACTACTACACTATACACTACTACACTATACACTACACTATACACTACACTATACACTACACTATACACTACACTATACACTACTACACTATACACTACTACACTATACACTACACTATACACTACTACACTACACTATACACTATACTATACACTACACTATACACTACTACACTATACACTACACTATACACTACACTATACACTACACTATACACTAGAAGCCGACCGAAACTGAAGTTCTGATTTCGTCCGACACCGAAACAGAAACAGAAACTTAACCGGAGTTACCCAACTCAAGATTCATGAAATATGTCTCGATGCAATGCTACTTTAATTAAAAATAAATCTAGAACTCATCATTCAGAGCCTGCAGTAAGACGCTAAATGTGAAATCTTTCGGTGTTACTTAGTAATCGTATCCAAACAAACGAATGTTGTAGTTAATGAACAACAATTTACTCCGCATTCAGCCAGACAGGGTGTCATCTGTGGGCCAATCGTGTCTACATTAGCAGCCTGCATGGTGGCAGGAGCTGTAACTTCGCTCCCAAGCTGCTGCTGCTGCTGCTGACGTGTACGTGTGTGTGTACGTGTGTGTGTGTAGGTGTGTGTATGTGTGTGTGTAGGTGTGTGTGTGTACGTGTGTGTGTGTACGTGTGTGTGTGTAGGTGTGTGTGTGTGTACGTGTGTGTGTGTACGTGTGTGTGTGTACGTGTGTGTGTGTGTACGTGTGTGTGTACGTGTGTGTGTGTGTGTACGTGTGTGTGTGTGTACGTGTGTGTGTGTACGTGTGTGTGTGTGTACGTGTGTGTGTGTGTACGTGTGTGTGTGTGTACGTGTGTGTGTGTATGTGTGTGTGTACGTGTGTGTGTGCGTGTGTGTGTACGTGTGTGTATACGTGTGTGTACGTGTGTGTACGTGTGTGTGTGTGTGTGTGTTTGTGTGTGTTTGTGTGTACGTGTGTTTGTGTGTACGTGTACTTGTGTGTGTAAGTGAGTGTGTTTGTGCGTACGTATGTGTTTGTGTGTATGTGTTTGTGTGTACGTGTTTGTGTGTGTACGTGTTTGTGTGTACGTGTGTGTGTACGTGTGTGTTTGTGTGTACGTGTGTGTGTGTACGTGTGTGTTTGTGTGTTTGTGTGTACGTGTGTGTTTGTGTGTGTGTTTGTGTGTACGTGTGTGTTTGTGTGTGTGTGTTTGTGTGTACGTGTACGTGTGTGTGTTTGTGTGTGTGTGTAAGTGAGTGTGTTTGTGTGTACGTGTGTGTGTTTGTGTGTACGTGTGTTTGTGTGTACGTGTGTGTGTGTTTGTGTGTGTACATGTGTGTGTGTACGAGTGTGTGTGTACGTGTGTGTGTGTTTGTGTGTACGTGTGTGTTTGTGTGTGTGTGAACGTGTGTGTGTGTACGTGTGTGTGTACATGTGTGTGTGTGTTTGTGTGTACGAGTGTGTGTTTGTGTGTGTGTACGTGTGTGTGTTTGTGTGTACGTGTGTGTTTGTGTGTACGTGTGTGTTTGTGTGTACGTGTGTGTGTTTGTGTGTACGTGTGTTTGTGTGTACGTGTGTGTGTGTTTGTGTGTACGTGTGTGTGTGTACGTGTGTGTGTGTGTACGTGTGTGTGTACGTGTGTGTGTGTACGTGTGTGTGTGTGTACGTGTGTGTGTGTAGGTGTGTGTGTACGTGTGTGTGTACGTGTGTGTGTACGTGTGTGTGTGTACGTGTGTGCGTGTACGTGTGTGTATACGTGTGTGTGTACGTGTGTGTACGTGTGTGTGTTTGTGTGTGTTTGTGTGTACGTGTGTTTGTGTGTACGTGTACTTGTGTGTGTGTAAGTGAGTGTGTTTGTGCGTACGTATGTGTTTGTGTGTATGTGTTTGTGTGTACGTGTTTGTGTGTGTACGTGTTTGTGTGTACGTGTGTGTGTACGTGTGTGTTTGTGTGTACGTGTGTGTGTGTACGTGTGTGTTTGTGTGTGTGTGTTTGTGTGTACGTGTGTGTTTGTGTGTGTGTTTGTGTGTACGTGTGTGTTTGTGTGTGTGTGTGTTTGTGTGTACGTGTACGTGTGTGTGTTTGTGTGTGTGTGTAAGTGAGTGTGTTTGTGTGTACGTGTGTGTGTTTGTGTGTACGTGTGTTTGTGTGTACGTGTGTGTGTGTTTGTGTGTGTACATGTGTGTGTGTACGAGTGTGTGTGTACGTGTGTGTGTGTTTGTGTGTACGTGTGTGTTTGTGTGTGTTTGTGTGAACGTGTGTGTGTGTACGTGTGTGTGTACATGTGTGTGTGTGTTTGTGTGTACGAGTGTGTGTTTGTGTGTGTGTACGTGTGTGTGTTTGTGTGTACGTGTGTGTGTTTGTGTGTACGTGTGTGTTTGTGTGTACGTGTGTGTGTTTGTGTGTACGTGTGTTTGTGTGTACGTGTGTGTGTGTTTGTGTGTACGTGTGTGTGTGTACATGTATGTGTGTGTTTGTGTGTACGAGTGTGTGTTTGTGTGTGTGTACGTGTGTGTGTGTTTGTGTGTACGTGTGTGTTTGTGTGTGTTTGTGTGTACGTGTGTGTGTACGTGTGTGTGTGTACGTGTGTGTTTGTGTGTGTGTTTGTGTGTACGTGTGTGTTTGTGTGTGTGTTTGTGTGTACGTGTGTGTTTGTGTGTACGTGTGTGTTTGTGTGTACGTGTGTGTGTTTGTGTGTACGTGTGTTTGTGTGTACGTGTGTGTGTGTTTGTGTGTACGTGTGTACGTGTGTGTGTGTACATGTATGTGTGTGTTTGTGTGTACGAGTGTGTGTTTGTGTGTGTGTACGTGTGTGTGTGTGTTTGTGTGTACGTGTGTGTTTGTGTGTGTTTGTGTGTACGTGTGTGTGTACGTGTGTGTGTGTACGTGTGTGTTTGTGTGTGTGTTTGTGTGTACGTGTGTGTTTGTGTGTGTGTTTGTGTGTACGTGTGTGTTTGTGTGTACGTGTGTGTTTGTGTGTACGTGTGTGTGTTTGTGTGTACGTGTGTTTGTGTGTACGTGTGTGTGTGTTTGTGTGTACGTGTGTGTGTGTACGTGTGTGTGTGTGTACGTGTGTGTGTACGTGTGTGTGTGTACGTGTGTGTGTGTGTACGTGTGTGTGTGTAGGTGTGTGTGTACGTGTGTGTGTACGTGTGTGTGTACGTGTGTGTGTGTACGTGTGTGTGTGTACGTGTGTGTATACGTGTGTGTGTACGTGTGTGTACGTGTGTGTGTGTTTGTGTGTGTTTGTGTGTACGTGTGTTTGTGTGTACGTGTACTTGTGTGTGTGTAAGTGAGTGTGTTTGTGCGTACGTATGTGTTTGTGTGTATGTGTTTGTGTGTACGTGTTTGTGTGTGTACGTGTTTGTGTGTACGTGTGTGTGTACGTGTGTGTTTGTGTGTACGTGTGTGTGTGTACGTGTGTGTTTGTGTGTGTGTGTTTGTGTGTACGTGTGTGTTTGTGTGTGTGTTTGTGTGTACGTGTGTGTTTGTGTGTGTGTGTTTGTGTGTACGTGTACGTGTGTGTGTTTGTGTGTGTAAGTGAGTGTGTTTGTGTGTACGTGTGTGTGTTTGTGTGTACGTGTGTTTGTGTGTACGTGTGTGTGTGTTTGTGTGTGTACATGTGTGTGTGTACGAGTGTGTGTGTACGTGTGTGTGTGTTTGTGTGTACGTGTGTGTTTGTGTGTGTTTGTGTGAACGTGTGTGTGTGTACGTGTGTGTGTACATGTGTGTGTGTGTTTGTGTGTACGAGTGTGTGTTTGTGTGTGTGTACGTGTGTGTGTTTGTGTGTACGTGTGTGTGTTTGTGTGTACGTGTGTGTTTGTGTGTACGTGTGTGTGTTTGTGTGTACGTGTGTTTGTGTGTACGTGTGTGTGTGTTTACGTGTGTGTGTGTACATGTATGTGTGTGTTTGTGTGTACGAGTGTGTGTTTGTGTGTGTGTACGTGTGTGTGTGTTTGTGTGTACGTGTGTGTTTGTGTGTGTTTGTGTGTACGTGTGTGTGTACGTGTGTGTGTGTACGTGTGTGTTTGTGTGTGTGTTTGTGTGTACGTGTGTGTTTGTGTGTGTGTTTGTGTGTACGTGTGTGTGTTTGTGTGTACGTGTGTGTACGTGTGTGTGTGTGTTTGCAGCCTATCACACAGGATTGCCTAGTGCCGTGACTGACCGGCCCATAGGCGTAGCACGGGCGTTAGATTCTCAAAACAGATCTTCGGTTGACGAATGACGACTCAAAGTCAACATCAGATTCGGCCGAAACCAAACGTATGCCGAGAGAGGCGATTTGCCAACTTTCGAAGCCGAAAACGAAACCGAATTCCGGTCGGCCTCTACTATCGTGTCGTTGATACGTTGTGTGGTCTGTACTGGATGGACACTGTGCTAACCACTGCACCACCACTCCCCACTCACACACACAGTGCGCTAACCACTGCACCACCACTCCCCACACACACACACAGTGCGTTAACCACTGCACCACCACTCCCCACACACACACTGTGCTAACCACTGCACCACCACTCCCCACAGTGTGCTAACCACTGCACCACCACTCCCCACACACACACACAGTGCGCTAACCACTGCACCACCACTCCCCACACACACACACACAGTGCGCTAACCACTGCACCACCACTCACACACAGTGCGCTAACCACTGCACCACCACTCACCACTCACACAGTGTGCTAACCACTGCATCACCACTCCCCACACTCACACACACAGTGTGCTAACCACTGCACCACCACTCCCCACACACACACACAGTGTGCTAACCACTGCACCACCACTCCCCACACACACACACAGTGCGCTAACCACTGCACCACCACTCCCCACACACACACACAGTGTGCTAACCACTGCACCACCACTCCCCACACACACACAGTGTGCTAACCACTGCACCACCACTCCCCACACACAAACAGTGTGCTAACCACTGCATCACCACTCCCCACACACACACACAGTGCGCTAACCACTGCACCACCACTCCCCACACACAGTGCGCTAACCACTGCACCACCACTCACCACTCACACACACAGTGCGCTAACCACTGCACCACCACTCACCACTCACACACACACAGTGTGCTAACCACTGCACCACCACTCACACACAGTGCGCTAACCACTGCACCACCACTCCCCACACACACTGTGCTAACCACTGCACCACCACTCCCCACACACACAAACAGTGCACTAACCACTGCACCACCACTCCCCACACACACACACAGTGTGCTAACCACTGCACCACCACTCACCACTCACACATACACAGTGCGCTAACCACTGCACCACCACTCACGCACAGTGCGCTAACCACTGCACCACCACTCACCACACACACACACAGTGCGCTAACCACTGCACCACCACTCACCACTCACATACACAGTGTGCTAACCACTGCACCACCACTCACCACACACACACAGTGCGCTAACCACTGCACCACCACTCCCCCCATACACACACACATTGCGCTAACCACTGCACCACCACTCCCCCCCCCACACTCACACACACAGTGTGCTAACCACTGCACCACCACTCCCCACACACACACACAGTGCGCTAACCACTGCACCACCACTCCCCACACTCACACACACAGTGTGCTAACCACTGCACCACCACTCACCACTCACACACACACACAGTGCGCTAACCACTGCACCACCACTCACCACTCACACACACACATATGAAGGGCTCAAGATGAAGAGTTGTCGGCAGAGCTTTGATTGACAGCAGCGCGCAACGGCAGTGAACCACCACGCCCGCACGCCGATCTTTACCAAGGCAAATTTCCCCCCGGGTAGCCTCAGCGGCCTGTCAGGGCAAGTGCTGTTAGGGGGCAGGTGCCACCAGCTGTGAAGGCCGCCGCTGTGGCTACACGAGGCGGTGGGTGGCCGGCACCACGCACGCTCGCCCGGCCGCCTTTGTCTCTCCCCAGCGCCGGGTGCTGCGCTCGCGACGCACACAAAGTGAGCGCCTTCATTGAACGGCAAACAGGTCCGCTGATCTCGACGAGGATCGTAAAGGACCACGGCGCCTACTCGGGCCACCAGCGGCTGACTCGTTGGCTACTCGGCCGGGCGAAGACGGTCGGCGCATTGCGCGCGAGCGCAGCGTCAGGAGCAAGCAGAGGCGCTGTATCATCATCGTCGTCGTCATCATCATCATCGTCGTCGTCGTGATGGCTCCTTCGTATCTGTTGAGCGAGCATCGCGTAGCTGATGCGTTGTGCGCTCCGTGGTGGATGAGCGCAGTCGCACACCACTCCACACACACACACACAGTGTGCTAACCACTGCACCTCCACTTCCCACACACACAGTGCGCTAACCACTGCACCACCACTCCCCACACACACACACACAGTGCGCTAACCACTGCACCACCACTCCCCACACACACAGTGCGCCAACCACTGCACCACCACTCCCCACACACACAGTGCGCCAACCAATGCACCACCGCTCCCCACACACACACAGTGCGCTAACCACTGCACCACCACTCCCCCCACACACACACACAGTGCGCTAACCACTGCACAACCACTCCCCCCACACTCACACACAGTGCGCTAATCACTGCACCACCACTCCCCACACAGTGCGCTAACCACTGCACCACCACTCCCCCCCCCACACACACACACAGTGCGCTAACCACTCCACCACCACTCCCCACACACACACAGTGCGCTAACCACTGCACCACCAGTCCCCACACACACACAGTGCGCTAGCCACTGCACCACCACTCCCTCCCCCCACACACACAGTGCGCTAACCACTGCACCACCACTCCCCCCACACACTCACAGTGCGCTAACCACTGCACCACCACTCCCCACACACACACACAGTGCGCTAACCACTACACCACCACTCCCCACACAGTGCGCTAACCACTGCACCACCACTCCCCCCACACACTCACAGTGCGCTAACCACTGCACCACCACTCCCCACACACACACACAGTGCGCTAACCACTGCACCACCACTCCCCACACAGTGCGCTAACCACTGCACCACCACTCCCCACACACGCACAGTTTGCTAACCACTGCACCACCACTCCCCACACACACACAGTGTGCTAACCACTGCACCACCACTCCCCCCAGACACACACACAGTGTGCTAACCACTGCACCACCACTCCCCACACACACACACACAGTGCGCTAACCACTGCACCACCACTCCCCACACACACACACAGTGCGCTAACCATTGCACCACCACTCCCCACACACACAGTGCGCTAACCACTGCACCACCACTCCCCACACACACAGTGCGCTAACCACTGCACAACCACTCCCCACACACACAGTGCGCTAACCACTGCGCCACCACTCCCCCCCCCCCCCACACACACAGTGCGCTAACCACTGCACCACCACTCCCCACACACACACACACAGTGCGCTAACCACTGCACCACCACTCACACACACACAGTGCGCTAACCACTGCACCACCACTCCCCATACACAGTGGGCTAACCACTGCACCACCACTCCTCATACACACACAGTGCGCTAACCACTGCACCACCACTCCCCACACACCCACACAGTGCGCTAACCACTGCACCACCACTCCCCCCCACACACACAGTGCGCTAACCACTGCACCACCACTCCCCACACACACAGTGCGCTAACCACTGCACAACCACTCCCCACACACACAGTGCGCTAACCACTGCGCCACCACTCCCCCCCCCCCCCACACACACAGTGCGCTAACCACTGCACCACCACTCCCCACACACACACACACAGTGCGCTAACCACTGCACCACCACTCACACACACACAGTGCGCTAACCACTGCACCACCACTCCCCATACACAGTGGGCTAACCACTGCACCACCACTCCTCATACACACACAGTGCGCTAACCACTGCACCACCACTCCCCACACACCCACACAGTGCGCTAACCACTGCACCACCACTCCCCCCACACACTCACAGTGCGCTAACCACTGCACCACCACTCCCCACACACACACACAGTGCGCTAACCACTGCACCACCACTCCCCACACAGTGCGCTAACCACTGCACCACCACTCCCCACACACGCACAGTTTGCTAACCACTGCACCACCACTCCCCACACACACACAGTGTGCTAACCACTGCACCACCACTCCCCCCAGACACACACACAGTGTGCTAACCACTGCACCACCACTCCCCACACACACACACACAGTGCGCTAACCACTGCACCACCACTCCCCACACACACACACAGTGCGCTAACCATTGCACCACCACTCCCCACACACACAGTGCGCTAACCACTGCACCACCACTCCCCACACACACAGTGCGCTAACCACTGCACAACCACTCCCCACACACACAGTGCGCTAACCACTGCGCCACCACTCCCCCCCCCCCCCACACACACAGTGCGCTAACCACTGCACCACCACTCCCCACACACACACACACAGTGCGCTAACCACTGCACCACCACTCACACACACACAGTGCGCTAACCACTGCACCACCACTCCCCATACACAGTGGGCTAACCACTGCACCACCACTCCTCATACACACACAGTGCGCTAACCACTGCACCACCACTCCCCACACACCCACACAGTGCGCTAACCACTGCACCACCACTCCCCCCCACACACACAGTGCGCTAACCACTGCACCACCACTCCCCACACACACAGTGCGCTAACCACTGCACCACCACTCCCAACACACACACAGTGCGCTAACCACTGCACCACCACTCCCCACACACACACACACACAGTGCGCCAATCACTGCACCACCACTCCCCACACACACGCAGTGCGCTAACCACTGCACCACCACTCCCCCCCACACACACACAGTGCGCTAACCACTGCACCACCACTCCCCACACACACAGTGCGCCAACCACTGCACCACCGCTCCCCACACACACACAGTGCGCTAACCACTGCACCACCACTCCCCCCACACACACACACAGTGCGCTAACCACTGCACAACCACTCCCCCCACACTCACACACAGTGCGCTAACCACTGCACCACCACTCCCCACACAGTGCGCTAACCACTGCACCACCACTCCCCCCCCCACACACACACACAGTGCGCTAACCACTCCACCACCACTCCCCACACACACACAGTGCGCTAACCACTGCACCACCACTCCCTCCCCCCACACACACAGTGCGCTAACCACTGCACCACCACTCCCCCCACACACTCACAGTGCGCTAACCACTGCACCACCACTCCCCACACACACACAGTGCGCTAACCACTACACCACCACTCCCCACACAGTGCGCTAACCACTGCACCACCACTCCCCCCACACACTCACAGTGCGCTAACCACTGCACCACCACTCCCCACACACACACACAGTGCGCTAACCACTGCACCACCACTCCCCACACAGTGCGCTAACCACTGCACCACCACTCCCCACACACGCACAGTGTGCTAACCACTGCACCACCACTCCCCACACACACACAGTGTGCTAACCACTGCACCACCACTCCCCCCAGACACACACACAGTGTGCTAACCACTGCACCACCACTCCCCACACACACAAACAGTGCACTAACCACTGCACCACCACTCCCCACACACACAGTGTGCTAACCACTGCACCACCACTCCCTACAGTGTGCTAACCACTGCACCACCACTCCCCACACACACACACAGTGTGCTAACCACTGCACCACCACTCACCACTCACACACACAGTGTGCTAACCACTGCACCACCACTCCCCACACTCACACACACAGTGTGCTAACCACTGCACCACCACTCACCACTCACACACACACAGTGTGCTAACCACTGCACCACCACTCCCCACACACACACACAGTGCGCTAACCACTGCACCACCACTCCCCACACACACTGTGCTAACCACTGCACCACCACTCCCCACACACACACACAGTGTGCTAACCACTGCACCACCACTCACCACTCACACATACACAGTGCGCTAACCACTGCACCACCACTCACGCACAGTGCGCTAACCACTGCACCACCACTCACCACACACACACAGTGCGCTAACCACTGCACCACCACTCACCACTCACATACACAGTGTGCTAACCACTGCACCACCACTCACCACACACACACAGTGCGCTAACCACTGCACCACCACTCCCCCCATACACACACATTGCGCTAACCACTGCACCACCACTCCCCCCCCCACACTCACACACACAGTGTGCTAACCACTGCACCACCACTCCCCACACTCACACACACAGTGCGCTAACCACTGCACCACCACTCACACACACAGTGCGCTAACCACTGCACCACCACTCCCCCCCCACACACACACACAGTGCGCTAACCACTGCACCACCACTCACCACTCACACACACAGTGCGCTAACCACTGCACCACCACTCCCCCCACACACACACACAGTGCGCTAACCACTGCACCACCACTCCCCACACTCACACACACAGTGTGCTAACCACTGCACCACCACTCACCACTCACACACACACAGTGCGCTAACCACTGCACCACCACTCCCCCCCCACACACACACACAGTGCGCTAACCACTGCACCACCACTCACCACTCACACACAGTGTGCTAACCACTGCACCACCACTCCCCACACACACACAGTGTGCTAACCACTGCACCACCACTCACCACTCACACACACACACAGTGCGCTAACCACTGCACCACCACTCACCACTCACACACACAGTGTGCTAACCACTGCACCACCACTCCCCACACACACACAGTGTGCTAACCACTGCACCACCACTCACCACTCACACACACACAGTGCGCTAACCACTGCACCACCACTCACCACTCACACACACAGTGCGCTAACCACTGCACCACCACTCCCCACACACACACACAGTGCGCTAACCACTGCACCACCACTCACCACTCACACACACAGTGCGCTAACCACTGCACCACCACTCACCACTCACACACACAGTGCGCTAACCACTGCACCACCACTCACCACTCACACACACAGTGCGCTAACCACTGCACCACCACTCACCACTCACACACACAGTGCGCTAACCACTGCACCACCACTCACCACTCACACACACATATGAAGGGCTCAAGATGAAGAGTTGTCGGCAGAGCTTTGATTGACAGCAGCGCGCAACGGCAGTGAACCACCACGCCCGCACGCCGATCTTTACAAAGGCAAATATCCCCCCGGGTAGCCTCAGCGGCCTGTCAGGGCAAGTGCTGTTAGGGGGCAGGTGCCACCAGCTGTGAAGGCCGCCGCTGTGGCTACACGAGGCGGTGGGTGGCCGGCACCACGCACGCTCGCCCGGCCGCCTTTGTCTCTCCCCAGCGCCGGGTGCTGCGCTCGCGACGCACACAAAGTGAGCGCCTTCATTGAACGGCAAACAGGTCCGCTGATCTCGACGAGGATCGTAAAGGACCACGGCGCCTACTCGGGCCACCAGCGGCTGACTCGTTGGCTACTCGGCCGGGCGAAGACGGTCGGCGCATTGCGCGCGAGCGCAGCGTCAGGAGCAAGCAGAGGCGCTGTATCATCATCGTCGTCGTCATCATCGTCGTCGTCATCGTCATCATCATCGTCGTCGTCGTGATGGCACCTTCGTATCTGTTGAGCGAGCATCGCGTAGCTGATGCGTTGTGCGCTCCGTGGTGGATGAGCGCAGTCGCACACCACTCCACACACACACACACAGTGCGCTAACCACTGCACCACCACTCCCCACACAGTGCGCTAACCACTGCACCACCACTCACTCACACACAGTGCGCTAACCACTGCACCACCACTCCCTCCCCCCACACACACAGTGCGCTAACCACTGCACCACCACTCCCCACACACACACACACAGTGCGCTAACCACTGCACCACCACTCACACACACAGTGCGCTAACCACTGCACCACCACTCCCCCCACACACTCACAGTGCGCTAACCACTGCACCACCACTCCCCACACACACACACAGTGCGCTAACCACTACACCACCACTCCCCACACAGTGCGCTAATCATTGCACTACCACTCCCCACACACAAACACAGTGCACTAACCACTGCACCACCACTCCCCCCACACACACACAGTGCGCTAACCACTGCACCACCACTCCCCCGCCACACACACAGTGCGCTAACCACTGCACCACCACTCCCCACACACCCACACAGTGCGCTAACCACTGCACCACCACTCCCCACACACACACAGTGCCCTAACCACTGAACCACCACTCCCCACACACACACACAGTGCGCCAACCACTGCACCACCACTCCCCACACACACACAGTGCGCTAACCACTGCACCACCACTCCCCACACACACACAGTGCGCTAACCACTGCACCACCACTCCCCACACACACAGTGCGCTAACCACTGCACCACCACTCCCCACACACACAGTGCGCTAACCACTGCACCACCACTCCCCACACACACACAGTGCGCTAACCACTGCACCACCACTCCCCACACACACAGTGCGCTAACCACTGCACCACCACTCCCCACACACACAGTGCGCTAACCACTGCACCACCACTCCCCACACACACAGTGCGCTAACCACTGCACCACCACTCCCCACACACACACAGTGCGCTAACCACTGCACCACCACTCCCCACACACAGTGCGCTAACCACTGCACCACCACTCCTCCCACACACACACAGTGCGCTATCCACTGCACCACCACTCCCCACACACAGTGCGCTAACCACTGCACCACCACTCCCCACACACACACAGTGCGCTATCCACTGCACCACCACTCCCCACACACAGTGCGCTAACCACTGCACCACCACTCCCCACACACACACAGTGCCCTAACCACTGCACCACCACTCCCCACACACACACACAGTGCGCTAACCAGTGCACCACCACTCCCCACACACACACAGTGCGCTAACCACTGCACCACCACTCCCCACACACACACACAGTGCGCTAACCACTGCACCACCACTCCCCACACACACACAGTGCCCTAACCACTGCACCACCACTCCCCACACACACACAGTGCGCTAACCACTGCACCACCACTCCCCACACACACACAGTGCGCTAACCACTGCACCTCCACTCCCCACACACACAGTGCGCTAACCACTGCACCACCACTCACCACTCACACACACAGTGCGCTAACCACTGCACCACCACTCCTCCCACACACACAGTGCGCTAACCACTGCACCACCACCTTCTTAAGACCAAACACCTAACGAAGGCTCCTCAGCAGGACAGCCTGAGGAAGATCAAGAGCAGAGAGCATGGAGCCAAGCTACAGTCTGCACAACCACTGCTGCACACACACCAGGCTGTGGTAAATCCTGATCAAAGTGTGGGATTCATGCATGCACCATGTCACACAATGAATAGTGTGGTGTCAATGCATGCACCATGTCACACAATGAATAGTGTGGGATTCATGCATGCACCATGTCACACAATGAATAGTGTGGTGTCAATGCATGCACCATGTCACACAATGAATAGTGTGGTGTCAATGCATGCACCATGTCACACAATGAATAGTGTGGGATTCATGCATGCACCATGTCACACAATGAATAGTGTGGTGTCAATGCATGCACCCTGTCACACAATGAATAGTGTGGTGTCAATGCATGCACCATGTCACACAATGAATAGTGTGGTGTCAATGCATGCACCATGTCACACAAGGAATAGTGTGGTGTCAATGCATGCACCATGTCACACAATGAATAGTGTGGGATTAATGCATGCACCATGTCACACAATGAATAGTGTGGGATTAATGCATGCACCATGTCACACAATGAATAGTGTGGTGTCAATGCATGCACCATGTCACACAATGAATAGTGTGGTGTCAATGCATGCACCACGTCACACAATGAATAGTGTGGTGTCAATGCATGCACCATGTCACGCAATGAATAGTGTGGGATTAATGCATGCACCATGTCACACAATGAATAGTGTGGTGTCAATGCATGCACCATGTCACACAGTGAATAGTGTGGGATTCATGCATGCACCATGTCACACAATGAATAGTGTGGTATCAATGCATGCACCATGTCACACAATTAATAGTGTGGTGTTAATGCATGCACCATGTCACACAATGAATAGTGTGGGGTTAATGCATGCACCATGTCACACAAGGAATAGTGTGGTGTCAATGCATGCACCATGTCACACAGTGAATAGTGTGGGATTCATGCATGCACCATGTCACACAAGGAATAGTGTGGTGTCAATGCATGCACCATGTCACACAATGAATAGTGTGGTGTCAATGCATGCACCATGTCACACAATGAATAGTGTGGTGTCAATGCATGCACCACGTCACACAACGAATAGTGTTGTGTCAATGCATGCACCACGTCACACAATGAATAGTGTGGGATTCATGCATGCACCATGTCACACAATGAATAGTGTGGGGTTAACGCATGCACCATGTCACAATGAATAGTGTGGGATTAATGCATGCACCATGTCACACAATGAATAGTGTGGTGTCAATGCATGCACCATGTCACACAATGAATAGTGTGGGGTTAATGCATGCACCATGTCACACAATGAATAGTGTGGTGTCAATGCATGCACCATGTCACACAATGAATAGTGTGGTGTCAATGCATGCACCATGTCACACAATGAATAGTGTGGTGTCAATGCATGTACCATGTCACACAATGAATAGTGTGGGATTCATGCATGCACCATGTCACACAATGAATAGTGTGGGGTTAATGCATGCACCATGTCACACAATGAATAGTGTGGTGTCAATGCATGTACCACGTCACACAATGAATAGTGTGGGATTCATGCATGCACCATGTCACACAATGAATAGTGTGGTGTCAATGCATGCACCACGTCACACAATGAATAGTGTGGGGTTAATGCATGCACCATGTCACACAATGAATAGTGTGGTGTCAATGCATGCACCATGTCACACAATGAATAGTGTGGTGTCAATGCATGCACCATGTCACACAATGAATAGTGTGGGATTCATGCATGCACCATGTCACACAATGAATAGTGTGGGGTTAATGCATGCACCATGTCACACAATGAATAGTGTGGGATTAATGCATGCACCATGTCACACAATGAATAGTGTGGGATTCATGCATGCACCATGTCACACAATGAATAGTGTGGGATTAATGCATGCACCATGTCACACAATGAATAGTGTGGTGTCAATGCATGCACCATGTCACACAATGAATAGTGTGGGATTAATGCATGCACCATGTCACACATTGAATAGTGTGGGGTTAATGCATGCACCATGTCACACAATGAGTAGTGTGGGATTCATGCATGCACCATGTCACACAATGAATAGTGTGGTGTCAATGCATGCACCATGTCACACAATGAATAGTGTGGTGTCAATGCATGCACCATGTCACACAATGAATAGTGTGGTGTCAATGCATGCACCATGTCACACAATGAATAGTGTGGTGTCAATGCATGCACCATGTCACACAATGAATAGTGTGTTGTCAATGCATGCACCATGTCACACAATGAATAGTGTGGGGTTAATGCATGCACCATGTCACACAATGAATAGTGTGGTGTCAATGCATGCACCACGTCACACAATGAATAGTGTGGTGTCAATGCATGCACCATGTCACACAATGAATAGTGTTGTGTCAATGCATGCACCACGTCACACAATGAATAGTGTGGGATTAATGCATGCACCATGTCACGCAATGAATAGTGTGGGATTAATGCATGCACCGTGTCACACAATGAATAGTGTGGGATTAATGCATGCACCATGTCACGCAATGAATAGTGTGGTGTCAATGCATGCACCATGTCACACAATGAATAGTGTGTTGTCAATGCATGCACCATGTCACACAATGAATAGTGTGAGATTCATGCATGCACCATGTCACACAATGAATAGTGTGAGATTCATGCATGCACCATGTCACACAATGAATAGTGTGGTGTCAATGCATGCACCATGTCACACAATGAATAGTGTGGTGTCAATGCATGCACCATGTCACACAATGAATAGTGTGGTGTCAATGCATGCACCATGTCACACAATGAATAGTGTGGGGTTAATGCATGCACCATGTCACACAGTGAATAGTGTGGGGTTAATGCATGCACCATGTCACAACAATGAATAGTGTGGTGTCAATGCATGCACCATGTCACACAGTGAATAGTGTGGGGTTAATGCATGCACCATGTCACACAATGAATAGTGTGGTGTCAATGCATGCACCATGTCACACAATGAATAGTGTGGGATTAATGCATGCACCACGTCACACAATGAATAGTGTGGTGTCAATGCATGCACCATGTCACACAAGGAATAGTGTGGTGTCAATGCATGCACCATGTCACACAATGAACAGTGTGGTGTCAATGCATGCACCATGTCACACAATGAATAGTGTGGTGTCAATGCATGCACCATGTCACACAATGAATAGTGTGGTGTCAATGCATGCACCACGTCACACAATGAATAGTGTGGTGTCAATGCATGCACCACGTCACACAATGAATAGTGTGGTGTCAATGCATGCACCATGTCACACAATGAATAGTGTAGTGTCAATGCGTGCACCATGTCACAATGAATAGTGTGGGATTCATGCATGCACCATGTCACACAATGAATAGTGTGGGGTTAATGCATGCACCATGTCACACAATGAATAGTGTGGTGTCAATGCATGCACCATGTCACAATGAATAGTGTAGTGTCAATGCATGCACCATGTCACACAATGAATAGTGTGGGATTAACGCATGCACCATGTCACACAATGAATAGTGTGGTGTCACTGCATGCACCATGTCACACAATGAATAGTGTGGTGTCAATGCATGCACCATGTCACACAATGAATAGTGTGGTGTCAATGCATGCACCATGTCACACAATGAATAGTGTGGTGTCACTGCATGCACCATGTCACACAATGAATAGTGTGGTGTCAATGCATGCACCATGTCACACAATGAATAGTGTGGGGTTAATGCATGCACCATGTCACACAATGAATAGTGTGGTGTCAATGCATGCACCACGTCACACAATGAATAGTGTGGGATTAATGCATGCACCATGTCACACAAGGAATAGTGTGGTGTCAATGCATGCACCATGTCACACAATGAATAGTGTGGTGTCAATGCATGCACCATGTCACACAATGAATAGTGTGAGATTCATGCATGCACCATGTCACACAATGAATAGTGTGGTGTCAATGCATGCACCATGTCACACAATGAATAGTGTGGTGTCAATGCATGCACCATGTCACACAATGAATAGTGTGAGATTCATGCATGCACCATGTCACACAATGAATAGTGTAGTGTCAATGCATGCACCATGTCACACAAGGAATAGTGTGGTGTCAATGCATGCACCATGTCACACAATGAATAGTGTGTTGTCAATGCATGCACCATGTCACACAATGAATAGTGTGGGGTCAATGCATGCACCATGTCACACAATGAATAGTGTGTTGTCAATGCATGCACCATGTCACACAAGGAATAGTGTGGTGTCAATGCATGCACCATGTCACACAATGAATAGTGTGGGTTTAATGCATGCACCATGTCACACGATGAATAGTGTGGGGTTAATGCATGCACCATGTCACACAAGGAATAGTGTGGTGTCAATGCATGCACCATGTCACACAATGAATAGTGTGGTGTCAATGCATGCACCATGTCACACAATGAATAGTGTGGGGTTAATGCATGTACCATGTCACACAATGAATAGTGTGGTGTCAATGCATGCACCACGTCACACAATGAATAGTGTGGTGTCAATGCATGCACCATGTCACACAAGGAATAGTGTGGGGTTAATGCATGCACCCTGTCACACAATGAATAGTGTGGTATCAATGCATGCACCATGTCACACAATGAATAGTGTGGTGTCAATGCATGCACCATGTCACACAATGAATAGTGTGGGGTTAATGCATGCACCATGTCACACAATGAATAGTGTGGTGCCAATGCATGTACCACGTCACACAATGAATAGTGTGAGATTCATGCATGCACCATGTCACACAATGAATAGTGTGTGGTTAATGCATGCACCACGTCACACAATGAATAGTGTGGGATTAATGCATGCACCATGTCACACAATGAATAGTGTGGTGTCAATACATGCACCATGTCACACAATGAATAGTGTGGTGTTCATGCATGCACCATGTCACACACTGAATAGTGTGGTGTCAATGCATGCACCATGTCACACAATGAATAGTGTGTTGTCAATGCATGCACCATGTCACACAATGAATAGTGTGGGGTTAATGCATGCACCATGTCACACAATGAATAGTGTGGGATTCATGCATGCACCATGTCACACAATGAATAGTGTGGTGTCAATGCATGCACCATGTCACACAATGAATAGTGTGGTGTCACTGCATGCACCATGTCACACAATGAATAGTGTGGGATTCATGCATGCACCATGTCACACAATGAATAGTGTGGTGTCAATGCATGCACCATGTCACACAATGAATAGTGTGGTGCCAATGCATGCACCACGTCACACAATGAATAGTGTGGTGTCAATGCATGTACCACGTCACACAATGAATAGTGTGGTGTCAATGCATGCACCATGTCACACAATGAATAGTGTGGGGTTAATGCATGCACCATGTCACACAAGGAATAGTGTGGTGTCAATGCATGCACCATGTCACACAATGAATAGTGTGGTGTCAATGCATGCACCATGTCACACAATGAATAGTGTGGGATTCATGCATGCACCATGTCACACAATGAATAGTGTGGTATCAATGCATGCACCGTGTCACGCAATGAATAGTGTGGTGTCAATGCATGCACCATGTCACACAATGAATAGTGTGGGATTCATGCATGCACCATGTCACACAATGAATAGTGTGGTATCAATGCATGCACCATGTCACACAATGAATAGTGTGGGGTTAATGCATGCACCATGTCACACAATGAATAGTGTGGGATTCATGCATGCACCATGTCACACAATGAATAGTGTGGTGTCAATGCATGCACCATGTCACACAATGAATAGTGTGGTGTCAATGCATGCACCATGTCACACAATGAATAGTGTGGGGTTAATGCATGCACCATGTCACACAATGAATAGTGTAGTGTCAATGCATGCACCATGTCACACAATGAATAGTGTGGTGTCAATGCATGCACCATGTCACACAATGAATAGTGTGTTGTCAATGCATGCACCATGTCACACAATGAATAGTGTGGTGTCAATGCATGCACCATGTCACACAATGAATAGTGTGGGATTAATACATGCACCATGTCACACAATGAATAGTGTGGTGTCAATGCATGCACCATGTCACACAATGAATAGTGTGGGATTAATGCATACACCATGTCACACAATGAATAGTGTGTGGTTAATGCATGCACCATGTCACACAATGAATAGTGTGGTGTCAATGCATGCACCATGTCACACAATGAATAGTGTGGTGTCAATGCATGCACCATGTCACACGAGGAATAGTGTGGGGTTAATGCATGCACCATGTCACACAATTAATAGTGTGGTGTCAATGCATGCACCATGTCACACAATGAATAGTGTGGTGTCAATGCATGTACCATGTCACACAATGAATAGTGTGGTGTCAATGCATGCACCATGTCACACAATTAATAGTGTGGTGTCAATGCATGCACCATGTCACACAATGAATAGTGTGGTGTCACTGCATGCACCATGTCACACAAGGAATAGTGTGGGATTAATGCATGCACCACGTCACACAATGAATAGTGTGGTGTCAATGCATGCACCACGTCACACAATGAATAGTGTGTTGTCAATGCATGTACCATGTCACACAATGAATAGTGTGAGATTCATGCATGCACCATGTCACACAATGAATAATGTGGGGTTAATGCATGCACCATGTCACACAATGAATAGTGTGGTGTCAATGCATGCACCATGTCACACAATGAATAGTGTGGTGTCAATACATGCACCATGTCACACAATGAATAGTGTGGGGTTAATGCATGCACCACGTCACACAATGAATAGTGTGGTGTCAATGCATGCACCATGTCACACAATGAATAGTGTGGGATTAATGCATGCACCATGTCACACAATGAATAGTGTGGTGTCAATGCATGCACCATGTCACACAATGAATAGTGTGTGGTTAATGCATGCACCATGTCACACAATGAATAGTGTGTTGTCAATGCATGCACCATGTCACACAATGAATAGTGTGTGGTTAATGCATGCACCATGTCACACAATGAATAGTGTGGTGTCAATGCATGCACCATGTCACACGAGGAATAGTGTGGTGTCAATGCATGCACCATGTCACACAATGAATAGTGTGGGATTCATGCATGCACCATGTCACACAATGAATAGTGTGGGGTTAATGCATGCACCATGTCACACAATGAATAGTGTGGGGTTAATGCATGCACCATGTCACACAATGAATAGTGTGGTGTCAATGCATGCACCATGTCACACAATGAATAGTGTGGGGTTAATGCATGCACCATGTCACACAATGAATAGTGTGGGATTAATGCATGCACCATGTCACAATGAATAGTGTGGGATTAATGCATGCACCATGTCACACAATGAATAGTGTGGGATTCATGCATGCACCATGTCACAATGAATAGTGTGGTGTCAATGCATGCACCATGTCACACAAGGAATAGTGTGGTGTCAATGCATGCACCATGTCACACAAGGAAGCATTTCAGGCCGTCAACACAACAACGTTACAAGACCTTGGGGACAATTCCAGGATCATGGGTTGTGAAACTTTTCTCATGGCTGGTGCCTTCCGACAGACCTTACCTGTTAGTACTTTCGGGAACCAAAGCTGATGAGTTAAATGCCTGCATTCAGTCATTATTCCTCTGGAGGCACGTGATGAAACTGAAGCTAACTACGAACATTCGCGTGTATCTCCATGGAGACTAACTCACCCACACTTTTCTGAAGCTCTTCTTGATATTGGACATGACAGTATTCTTGCTGAAGGCAGAGATGGACTTATCGCCGTGGCTAAAGGCATCCTTTCCACTTCAGAAGAAGAACTCTAGGAAAAAGTCTACCCAAACACGTGCATGTAACGCAACAACACTTTCAAGATGTTGTCTGGCTACAGGAGAGGGCCCTTGACAGAATAAATTCCACGTTGTTGCAGAAAGTATCTGGAGAGAATAAGTCGTAAAAATCTACTGATTCAGCGTTGGGACATTCTCAAATTGTTCACTGTCCATATTCTTGGTTCTCTCGGTAAAGTCACGTAGAAGGGGAAACAATAAAATAATAACAAATATAAAACAATACAATTCTCACGACGTTTCGACTGCAACACAAGCAGTCATCATCAGGTGTGTAAACCACAACAATAATGTATTTATTATTTTACTGTTTCCCTTCTACGTGACTTTACCGAAAGAACCAAGACTATGAATCCCTGCAGTCACGAAAGCTTTCAATACAAAAAATTGTTCACTATCCAGTTGAATTCTTGAATTCTCTTCAGCTCCCGGTTGTTCCACCACACAACATGCGACTAAAAAATTCAGGCACCGATCTCGTCATTGGGAAACTTGGACCCACCCAGACTATGCAGTGGCACGAGGTTAATTGTGAAAGAATGACATTCAAATGTTAGCAAAGCTACAATCATTACAGGCAATTCTAGAGGCGACGACGTCTTTCTCCCTTGCATACCTATAATCCCAATTGACACGGTCCTTTGAATGTAAGAGGCTTCAATCCCCTGTCCATCTGAGATTTTGCGATGTCCTGTAACAAGACTCTTTAAAAGTGGTGAGACTGAACTTGGCATCGCCTTGTTTTATGTTTTAATGGTCTCGTGTAGGCAATGCAAGACATTGACATTATCTTCATTGAAGTCGCGTAGAATGAGAATAATAAAATAATAAGACAATAAAAATTCTCACGACGTTTCGGCCACAACACAAGCAGCCTTCTGCAGGTGAAAGAACAGAGCTTCAATGACGACAGAGCTTCATTGAAGCACTGTCGTCATTGAAGCTCTGTCGTCCCGACAGCTCTGCTCTTTCACCTGCAGAAGGCTACTTGTGTTGTGGCCGAAACGTCGTGAGAATTTTTATTGTCTTATTATTTTATTCTCATTCCACGTGGTGGTGACTTCACCGAAAGAACCAAAGAAGATGAATCCTTGCAGTCACGAAAGCCTCAAATCGAAACATTGACATTGCTTTGCACCAGCAGGCAAGAACAGGGACATTCAGTTGAACACGTAGGCTTAACACGTAACCAATGACTGATTACTAATCGATTATATAATTACAATACCCCCCTCCGCCTCTAATCACTGCACCTGATATGAGTTAAATGATGACGTCACCCTGCTACTCTATTTAAGACCGGGAGCAAGCGAGGGCTTTACCATTCTGGCGAATTGCCCGATGATGCTGGATGTATTTACCAGCGAAACGTCGTACAACTCAAACTGTAAATGTTGTGGATTCACTCTTCAACACACCGGTGGGCTAAAGTAGTGAACTATTTTTGTCCTTTTGTCAACGTGACACTTTTTTTTGCTGATTGGCCGTGTCGGGTGGTGGAGGGTTACGACACATTTATAAATAACGCGGCGATCTAACCCAAAAAAAACCTTTATTATGAACAGGGACATTGTTTACTAAGCGGCTCTTTGATGCAGGGGTGGTGGAGGTGGCAGTGCCGCGAATTTTCCAGCAGCAGCAGCAGCAATCCGCTCGCTCCTCTGTCCATCCATTCATCTCCCACCGTATTCTCCTTTTGATCCTGTTCCTAGCTCTGTTCTCCACAATTATTATTATTCAGTTTTATTTCCTTTGGTTGTTTTGGTAAAGTCACGTTGAATGAGAACGAAACAACCTGTCGTGCTATAGGTCTGTTCCTTCCACCTGGAGACGGCCGCTTGCGTTGTGGCCGAAACGTCGCGAGAATTCTATCGTGTTATTTTATCGTTCCATTCCCATTCTACGTGCTGACTTTACCGAAAGAGCCAAAGAAGATGAGTCCTCGCAGTCACCAAAGCCTCAAATCGAAAGTCAGTTTTACCTGTGCACCTTGGAGAGAGGCCCCCTAATTTCGCGTTTCATTCTTGTGCAAAGGCTCTTGGCCTTTGGCCGCGAAGCGTCGCTCCCCTCCCCACGTGGTGCTGCTTGAGCCCACCACAGCCACCCTGCGCAGCCTGCCCAGCCGGGGGCCGGGGGGCCGATCGCGGTGGCATTCCAAGCAGCGTGGATTCATCGCCACGCCGAAACGTCGCCGCCGCACGCCCCCCCAAAGGCTCCGGCCTCCGGCGGGGTTCTCTCCGCCGTCCCGTGCGGCCGGGAGGATTGCTTCGATAGGCGCGTCAGGCAGCCATACCCCTTCGCTGTGGCCACAGGGCCGTCTGGTCTATGGCCACAGGGCCGTCGGGTCTGTGGCCACAGGGCCGTCTGGTCTGTGGCCACAGGGCCGTCGGGTCTATGGCCACAGGGCCCTCGGGTCTATGGCCACAGGGCCGTTGGGTCTATGGCCACAGGGCCGTTGGGTCTGTGGCCACAGGGCCGTCTGGTCTGTGGCCACAGGGCCGTTGGGTCTATGGCCACAGGGCCGTCTGGTCTGTGACCACAGGGCCGTCGGGTCTATGGCCACAGGGCCGTCGGGTCTGTGGCCACAGGGCCGTCTGGTCTGTGGCCACAGGGCCGTCGGGTCTATGGCCACAGGGCCGTCTGGTCTATGGCCACAGGGCCGTCTGGTCTATGGCCAGAGGGCCGTCTGGTCTGTGGCCACAGGGCCGTCGGGTCTATGGCCACAGGGCCGTTGGGTCTGTGGCCACAGGGCCGTCTGGTCTATGGCCACAGGGCCGTCTGGTCTATGGCCACAGGGCCGTCGGGTCTGTGGCCACAGGGCCGTCTGGTCTGTGGCCACAGGGCCGTCGGGTCTATGGCCACAGGGCCGTCTGGTCTATGGCCACAGGGCCGTCGGGTCTATGGCCACAGGGCCGTCTGGTCTGTGGCCACAGGGCCGTCGGGTCTATGGCCACAGGGCCGTTGGGTCTATGGCCACAGGGCCGTTGGGTCTATGGCCACAGGGCCGTTGGGTCTATGGCCGTCTGGTCTGTGGCCACAGGGCCGTTGGGTCTGTGGCCATTGCGGGAACTTCACGGTTGCCGTGACGACAGCGGCCTGCGATCGCGACTCTCGATGGGGGGGGTCTCGCCTTCACCGGCATGCCGGCCGTGAGGGGCAGCTTCGTGTCCACCCACCCAGTGTCCACCCACCCAGTGTCCACCCAGTGTCCACCCACCCAGTGTCCACCCAGTGTCCACCCAGTGTCCACCCACCCAGTGTCCACCCACCCAGTGTCCACCCACCCAGTGTCCACCCAGTGTCCACCCACCCAGTGTCCACCCAGTGTCCACCCAGTGTCCACCCACCCAGTGTCCACCCAGTGTCCACCCAGTGTCCACCCACCCAGTGTCCACCCAGTGTCCACCCAGTGTCCACCCACCCAGTGTCCACCCAGTGTCCACCCAGTGTCCACCCACCCAGTGTCCACCCAGTGTCCACCCAGTGTCCACCCACCCAGTGTCCACCCAGTGTCCACCCAGTGTCCACCCACCCAGTGTCCACCCAGTGTCCACCCAGTGTCCACCCACCCAGTGTCCACCCAGTGTCCACCCAGTGTCCACCCACCCAGTGTCCACCCACCCAGTGTCCACCCAGTGTCCACCCAGTGTCCACCCACCCAGTGTCCACCCAGTGTCCACCCACCCAGTGTCCACCCACCCAGTGTCCACCCAGTGTCCACCCACCTAGTGTCCACCCAGTGTCCACCCACCCAGTGTCCACCCACCCAGTGTCCACCCAGTGTCCACCCACCCAGTGTCCACCCAGTGTCCACCCAGTGTCCACCCACCCAGTGTCCACCCAGTGTCCACCCAGTGTCCACCCACCCAGTGTCCACCCACCCAGTGTCCACCCAGTGTCCACCCACCCAGTGTCCACCCAGTGTCCACCCACCCAGTGTCCACCCACCCAGTGTCCACCCAGTGTCCACCCACCCAGTGTCCACCCACCCAGTGTCCACCCAGTGTCCACCCACCCAGTGTCCACCCACCCAGTGTCCACCCAGTGTCCACCCAGTGTCCACCCACCCAGTGTCCACCCAGTGTCCACCCAGTGTCCACCCACCCAGTGTCCACCCACCCAGTGTCCACCCAGTGTCCACCCACCCAGTGTCCACCCACCCAGTGTCCACCCAGTGTCCACCCACCCAGTGTCCACCCACCCAGTGTCCACCCAGTGTCCACCCACCCAGTGTCCACCCACCCAGTGTCCACCCAGTGTCCACCCAGTGTCCACCCACCCAGTGTCCACCCAGTGTCCACCCAGTGTCCACCCACCCAGTGTCCACCCAGTGTCCACCCAGTGTCCACCCACCCAGTGTCCACCCAGTGTCCACCCAGTGTCCACCCACCCAGTGTCCACCCACCCAGTGTCCACCCAGTGTCCACCCACCCAGTGTCCACCCAGTGTCCACCCAGTGTCCACCCACCCAGTGTCCACCCACCCAGTGTCCACCCAGTGTCCACCCACCTAGTGTCCACCCAGTGTCCACCCACCCAGTGTCCACCCACCCAGTGTCCACCCACCCAGTGTCCACCCAGTGTCCACCCACCCAGTGTCCACCCAGTGTCCACCCAGTGTCCACCCACCCAGTGTCCACCCAGTGTCCACCCAGTGTCCACCCACCCAGTGTCCACCCACCCAGTGTCCACCCAGTGTCCACCCACCCAGTGTCCACCCAGTGTCCACCCACCCAGTGTCCACCCACCCAGTGTCCACCCAGTGTCCACCCAGTGTCCACCCACCCAGTGTCCACCCAGTGTCCACCCAGTGTCCACCCACCCAGTGTCCACCCACCCAGTGTCCACCCAGTGTCCACCCACCCAGTGTCCACCCACCCAGTGTCCACCCAGTGTCCACCCACCCAGTGTCCACCCACCCAGTGTCCACCCAGTGTCCACCCACCCAGTGTCCACCCACCCAGTGTCCACCCAGTGTCCACCCAGTGTCCACCCACCCAGTGTCCACCCAGTGTCCACCCAGTGTCCACCCACACAGTGTCCACCCAGTGTCCACCCAGTGTCCACCCACCCAGTGTCCACCCACCCAGTGTCCACCCAGTGTCCACCCACCCAGTGTCCACCCACCCAGTGTCCACCCAGTGTCCACCCAGTGTCCACCCAGTGTCCACCCACCCAGTGTCCACCCAGTGTCCACCCAGTGTCCACCAAGTGTCCACCCACCCAGTGTCCACCCAGTGTCCACCCACCCAGTGTCCACCCACCCAGTGTCCACCCAGTGTCCACCCAGTGTCCACCCACCCAGTGTCCACCCAGTGTCCACCCAGTGTCCACCCACCCAGTGTCCACCCAGTGTCCACCCAGTGTCCACCCACCCAGTGTCCACCCAGTGTCCACCCAGTGTCCACCCACCCAGTGTCCACCCAGTGTCCACCCAGTGTCCACCCACCCAGTGTCCATCCAGTGTCCACCCAGTGTCCACCCAGTGACCATGCAGTGTCCACCCACCCAGTATCCACCCAGTGTCCACCCACCCAGTGTCCACCCACCCAGTGTCCACCCAGTGTCCACCCAGTGTCCACCCACCCAGTGTCCATCCAGTGTCCACCCAGTGTCCACCCAGTGACCATGCAGTGTCCACCCACCCAGTATCCACCCAGTGTCCACCCACCCAGTGTCCACCCACCCAGTGTCCACCCAGTGTCCACCCAGTGTCCACCCACTCAGTGTCCATCCAGTGTCCACCTCGTGACGACCCCGTGTCCACCCACCCAGTGTCCACCTCGTGTCCACCCACCCAGTGTCCACCTCGTGTCCACCCAGTGTCCACCAAGTGTCCACCCAGTGTCCACCCACCCAGTGTCCACCCAGTGTCCACCCGGTATCCACCCGGTGTCCACCCGGTGTCCACCCAGTGTCCACCTCATGACCACCCAGTGTCCACCCGGTGTCCACCCAGTGTCCACCTCATGACCACCCAGTGTCCACCCGGTGTCCATCTCATGACCACCCAGTGACCACCGAGTGTCCACCCAGTGTCCACCCAGCGTCCACCCAGTGTCCCACCCAGTGACCATCCAGTGTCCACCAAGTGTCCACCTCGTGTCCACCCAGTGTCCACCCCGTCACCACCCAGTGTCCACCTCGTGTCCACCCACCCAGTGTCCACCCAGTGTCCACCTCGTGTCCACCCAGTGTCCACCCCGTCACCACCCAGTGTCCACCCAGTGTCCACCCACCCAGTGTCCACCCAGTGTCCACCCCGTCACCACCCAGTGTCCACCTCGTGTCCACCCACCCAGTGTCCACCTCGTGTCCACCCAGTGTCCACCCAGTGTCCACCCACCCAGTGTCCACCAAGTGTCCACCCAGTGTCCACCCAGTGTCCACCCACCCAGTGTCCACCCAGTGTCCACCCACCCAGTGACCACCCAGTGTCCACCCCGTGTCCACCCAGTGCCCCACCCAGTGACCATCCAGTGTCCACCTCGTGGCCACCCAGTGTCCACTCCGTGTCCACCTCGTGTCCACCCAGTGTCCACCCACCCAGTGTCCACCCACCCAGTGTCCACCCAGTGTCCACCCAGTGTCCACCCCGTCACCACCCAGTGTCCACCCAGTGTCCACCCACCCAGTGTCCACCCAGTGTCCACCCACCCAGTGACCACCCAGTGTCCACCCCGTGTCCACCCAGTGCCCCACCCAGTGACCATCCAGTGTCCACCTCGTGGCCACCCAGTGTCCACTCCGTGTCCACCTCGTGTCCACCCAGTGTCCACCCACCCAGTGTCCACCCACCCAGTGTCCACCCAGTGTCCACCCAGTGTCCACCCCGTCACCACCCAGTGTCCACCCAGTGTCCACCCACCCAGTGTCCACCCAGTGTCCACCCACCCAGTGACCACCCAGTGTCCACCCCGTGTCCACCCAGTGCCCCACCCAGTGACCATCCAGTGTCCACCTCGTGGCCACCCAGTGTCCACTCCGTGTCCACCTCGTGGCCACCCAGTGTCCACCCAGTGTCCACCCAGTGTCCACCCACCCAGTGTCCACCCCGTGGTGGTGTGCGGCTTGGGGCAGGCGGTCAGCAACGCAGTGGCTGGCCGGACAGCTCCTCCTGAACCTCTTTACAGCTCCTCCTGAACCTCTTTACAGCTGCTCCTGAACCTCTTTACAGCTCCTCCTGAACCTCTTTACAGCTCCTCCTGAACCTCTTTACAGCTCCTCCTGAACCTCTTTACAGCTCCTCCTGAACCTCTTTAAAGCTCCTCCTGAACCTCTTTACAGCTCCTGAACCTCTTTACAGCTCCTGAACCTCTTTACAGCTCCTCCTGAACCTCTTTACAGCTCCTCCTGAACCTCTTTACAGCTCCTCCTGAACCTCTTTACAGCTCCTCCTGAACCTCTTTACAGCTCCTCCTGAACCTCTTTACAGCTCCTGAACCTCTTTACAGCTCCTGAACCTCTTTACAGCTCCTCCTGAACCTCTTTACAGCTCCTCCTGAACCTCTTTACAGCTCCTCCTGAACCTCTTTACAGCTCCTCCTGAACCTCTTTACAGCTGCTCCTGAACCTCTTTACAGCTCCTCCTGAACCTCTTTACAGCTCCTCCTGAACCTCTTTACAGCTCCTCCTGAACCTCTTTACAGCTCCTCCTGAACCTCTTTACAGCTCCTCCTGAACCTCTTTACAGCTCCTGAACCTCTTTACAGCTCCTGAACCTCTTTACAGCTCCTCCTGAACCTCTTTACAGCTCCTCCTGAACCTCTTTACAGCTCCTCCTGAACCTCTTTACAGCTCCTCCTGAACCTCTTTACAGCTCCTGAACCTCTTTACAGCCCCTCCTGAACCTCTTTACAGCTCCTGAACCTCTTTACAGCTCCACCTGAACCTCTTTACAGCTCCTCCTGAACCTCTTTACAGCTCCTCCTGAACCTCTTTACAGCTCCTGAACCTCTTTACAGCTCCTGAACCTCTTTACAGCTCCTGAACCTCTTTACAGCTCCACCTGAACCTCTTTACAGCTCCTCCTGAACCTCTTTACAGCTCCTCCTGAACCTCTTTACAGCTCCTGAACCTCTTTACAGCTCCACCTGAACCTCTTTACAGCTCCTCCTGAACCTCTTTACAGCTCCTCCTGAACCTCTTTACAGCTCCTCCTGAACCTCTTTACAGCACCTCCTGAACGTCTTTACAGCTCTCCTGAACCTCTTTACAGCTCCTCCTGAACCTCTTTACAGCTCCTCCTGAACCTCTTTACAGCTCCACCTGAACCTCTTTACAGCTCCTCCTGAACCTCTTTACAGCTCCTCCTGAACCTCTTTACAGCTCCTCCTGAACCTCTTTACAGCTCCTCCTGAACCTCTTTACAGCTCCTCCTGAACCTCTTTACAGCTCCTCCTGAACCTCTTTACAGCACCTCCTGAACCTCTTTACAGCTCTCCTGAACCTCTTTACAGCTCCTCCTGAACCTCTTTACAGCTCCTGAACCTCTTTACAGCTCCTGAACCTCTTTACAGCTCCTCCTGAACCTCTTTACAGCTCCTCCTGAACCTCTTTACAGCTCCTCCTGAACCTCTTTACAGCTCCTCCTGAACCTCTTTACAGCTCCTCCTGAACCTCTTTACAGCTCCTGAACCTCTTTACAGCTCCTGAACCTCTTTACAGCCCCTCCTGAACCTCTTTACAGCTCCTGAACCTCTTTACAGCTCCACCTGAACCTCTTTACAGCTCCTCCTGAACCTCTTTACAGCTCCTCCTGAACCTCTTTACAGCTCCTGAACCTCTTTACAGCTCCTGAACCTCTTTACAGCTCCTGAACCTCTTTACAGCTCCACCTGAACCTCTTTACAGCTCCTCCTGAACCTCTTTACAGCTCCTCCTGAACCTCTTTACAGCTCCTCCTGAACCTCTTTACAGCTCCTCCTGAACCTCTTTACAGCTGCTCCTGAACCTCTTTACAGCTCCTCCTGAACCTCTTTACAGCTCCTCCTGAACCTCTTTACAGCTCCTCCTGAACCTCTTTACAGCTCCTCCTGAACCTCTTTACAGCTCCTCCTGAACCTCTTTACAGCTCCTGAACCTCTTTACAGCCCCTCCTGAACCTCTTTACAGCTCCTGAACCTCTTTACAGCTCCACCTGAACCTCTTTACAGCTCCTCCTGAACCTCTTTACAGCTCCTCCTGAACCTCTTTACAGCTCCTGAACCTCTTTACAGCTCCTGAACCTCTTTACAGCTCCTGAACCTCTTTACAGCTCCACCTGAACCTCTTTACAGCTCCTCCTGAACCTCTTTACAGCTCCTCCTGAACCTCTTTACAGCTCCTGAACCTCTTTACAGCTCCACCTGAACCTCTTTACAGCTCCTCCTGAACCTCTTTACAGCTCCTCCTGAACCTCTTTACAGCTCCTCCTGAACCTCTTTACAGCTCCTCCTGAACCTCTTTACAGCACCTCCTGAACGTCTTTACAGCTCTCCTGAACCTCTTTACAGCTCCTCCTGAACCTCTTTACAGCTCCTCCTGAACCTCTTTACAGCTCCACCTGAACCTCTTTACAGCTCCTCCTGAACCTCTTTACAGCTCCTCCTGAACCTCTTTACAGCTCCTCCTGAACCTCTTTACAGCTCCTCCTGAACCTCTTTACAGCTCCTCCTGAACCTCTTTACAGCTCCTCCTGAACCTCTTTACAGCACCTCCTGAACCTCTTTACAGCTCTCCTGAACCTCTTTACAGCTCCTCCTGAACCTCTTTACAGCTCCTGAACCTCTTTACAGCTCCTGAACCTCTTTACAGCTCCTCCTGAACCTCTTTACAGCTCCTCCTGAACCTCTTTACAGCTCCTCCTGAACCTCTTTACAGCTCCTCCTGAACCTCTTTACAGCTCCTCCTGAACCTCTTTACAGCTCCTGAACCTCTTTACAGCTCCTGAACCTCTTTACAGCTCCTCCTGAACCTCTTTACAGCTCCTCCTGAACCTCTTTACAGCTCCTGAACCTCTTTACAGCTCCTCCTGAACCTCTTTATAGCTCCTGAACGTCTTTACAGCACCTGAACCTCTTCACAGCTCCTGAACCTCTTCACAGCTCCTGAACCTCTTCACAGCACCTGAACCTCTTCACAGCTCCTGAACCTCTTTACAGCTCCTCCTGAACCTCTTTACAGCTCCTCCTGAACCTCTTTACAGCTCCTCCTGAACCTCTTTACAGCTCCTCCTGAACCTCTTTACAGCTAGTCCTGAACCTCTTTACAGCTCCTGAACCTCTTTACAGCTCCTCCTGAACCTCTTTACAGCTCCTCCTGAACCTCTTTACAGCTCCTGAACCTCTTTACAGCTCCTGAACCTCTTTACAGCTCCTCCTGAACCTCTTTACAGCTCCTGAACCTCTTTACAGCTCCTCCTGAACCTCTTTACAGCTCCTGAACCTCTTTACAGCACCTCCTGAACCTCTTTACAGCTCTTCCTGAACCTCTTTACAGCTCCTGAACCTTTTCACAGCTCCTGAACCTCTTTACAGCTCCTGACCCTCTTTACAGCTCATCCTGAACCTCTTTACAGCACCTCCTGAACCTCTTTACAGCTCCTAAACCTCTTTACAGCTCCTCCTGAACCTCTTTATAGCTCCTGAACCTCTTTACAGCACCTGAACCTCTTCACAGCTCCTGAACCTCTTCACAGCTCCTGAACCTCTTCACAGCACCTGAACCTCTTCACAGCTCCTGAACCTCTTTACAGCTCCTCCTGAACCTCTTTACAGCTCCTGAACCTCTTTACAGCTCCTCCTGAACCTCTTTATATATCCTGAACCTCTTAACAGCACCTGAACCTCTTCACAGCTCCTGAACCTCTTCACAGCTCCTGAACCCCTTTACAGCTCTTCCTGAACCTCTTTACAGCTCCTGAACCTCTTTATAACTCCTCCTGAACCTCTTTACAGCTCCTCCTGAACCTCTTTACAGCTCCTCCTGAACCTCTTTACAGCTACTCCTGAACCTCTTTACAGCTCCTCCTGAACCTCTTTACAGCTACTCCTGAACCTCTCTACAGCTCCTGAACCTCTTTACAGCTCCTCCTGAACCTCTTTACAGCTACTCCTGAACCTCTTTACAGCTACTCCTGAACCTCTTTACAGCTCCTGAACCTCTTTACAGCTCCTCCTGAACCTCTTCACAGCTCCTGAACCTCTTCACAGCTCCTGAACCTCTTTACAGCTCCTCCTGAACCTCTTTACAGCTACTCCTGAACCTCTTTACAGCTACTCCTGAACCTCTTTACAGCTCCTGAACCTCTTCACAGCTCCTGAACCTCTTTACAGCTCCTGACCCTCTTTACAGCTCATCCTGAACCTCTTTACAGCACCTCCTGAACCTCTTTACAGCTCCTGAACCTCTTTACAGCTCCTCCTGAACCTCTTTATAGCTCCTGAACCTCTTTGCAGCACCTGAACCTCTTCACAGCTCCTGAACCTCTTCACAGCTCCTGAACCTCTTCACAGCACCTGAACCTCTTCACAGATCCTGAACCTCTTTACAGCTCCTCCTGAACCTCTTTACAGCTCCTGAACCTCTTTACAGCTCCTCCTGAACCTCTTTATAGATCCTGAACCTCTTAACAGCACCTGAACCTCTTCACAGCTCCTGAACCTCTTCACAGCTCCTGAACCTCTTTACAGCTCTTCCTGAACCTCTTTACAGCTCCTGAACATCTTTACAGCTACTCCTGAACCTCTTTACAGCTCCTCCTGAACCTCTTTACAGCTCCTCCTGAACCTCTTTACAGCTAGTCCTGAACCTCTTTACAGCTCCTGAACCTCTTTACAGCTCCTCCTGAACCTCTTTACAGCTCCTCCTGAACCCCTTTACAGCTCCTGAACCTCTTTACAGCTCCTGAACCTCTTTACAGCTCCTCCTGAACCTCTTTACAGCTCCTGAACCTCTTTACAGCTCCTCCTGAACCTCTTTACAGCTCCTGAACCTCTTTACAGCACCTCCTGAACCTCTTTACAGCTCTTCCTGAACCTCTTTACAGCTCCTGAACCTCTTCACAGCTCCTGAACCTCTTTACAGCTCCTGACCCTCTTTACAGCTCATCCTGAACCTCTTTACAGCACCTCCTGAACCTCTTTACAGCTCCTGAACCTCTTTACAGCTCCTCCTGAACCTCTTCATAATCCTGAACCTCTTAACAGCACCTGAACCTCTTCACAGCTCCTGAACCTCTTCACAGCTCCTGAACCTCTTTACAGCTCTTCTTGAACCTCTTTACAGCTCCTGAACATCTTTACAGCTACTCCTGAACCTCTTTACAGCTACTCCTGAACCTCTCTACAGCTCCTGAACCTCTTTACAGCTCCTGAACCTCTTTATAACTCCTCCTGATCCTCTTTACAGCTCCTCCTGAACCTCTTTACAGCTCCTCCTGAACCTCTTTACAGCTACTCCTGAACCTCTTTACAGCTCCTCCTGAACCTCTTTACAGCTACTCCTGAACCTCTCTACAGCTCCTGAACCTCTTTACAGCTCCTCCTGAACCTCTTTACAGCTCCTCCTGAACCTCTTTACAGCTCCTGAACCTCTTTACAGCTCCTCCTGAACCTCTTCACAGCTCCTGAACCTCTTTACAGCTCCTGAACCTCTTTACAGCTACTCCTGAACCTCTTTACAGCTACTCCTGAACCTCTTTACAGCTCCTCCTGAACCTCTTCACAGCTCCTGAACCTCTTTACAGCTCCTGACCCTCTTTACAGCTCATCCTGAACCTCTTTACAGCACCTCCTGAACCTCTTTACAGCTCCTGAACCTCTTTACAGCTCCTCCTGAACCTCTTTATAGCTCCTGAACCTCTTTGCAGCACCTGAACCTCTTCACAGCTCCTGAACCTCTTCACAGCTCCTGAACCTCTTCACAGCACCTGAACCTCTTCACAGCTCCTGAACCTCTTTACAGCTCCTCCTGAACCTCTTTACAGCTCCTGAACCTCTTTACAGCTCCTCCTGAACCTCTTTATAGATCCTGAACCTCTTAACAGCACCTGAACCTCTTCACAGCTCCTGAACCTCTTCACAGCTCCTGAACCTCTTTACAGCTCTTCCTGAACCTCTTTACAGCTCCTGAACATCTTTACAGCTACTCCTGAACCTCTCTAGAGCTCCTGAACCTCTTTACAGCTCCTCCTGAACCTCTTTACAGCTACTCCTGAACCTCTTTACAGCTACTCCTGAACCTCTTTACAGCTCCTGAACCTCTTCACAGCTCCTGAACCTCTTTACAGCTCCTGACCCTCTTTACAGCTCATCCTGAACCTCTTTACAACACCTCCTGAACCTCTTTACAGCTCCTGAACCTCTTTACAGCTCCTCCTGAACCTCTTTATAGCTCCTGAACCTCTTTGCAGCACCTGAACCTCTTCACAGCTCCTGAACCTCTTCACAGCTCCTGAAGCTCTTCACAGCACCTGAACCTCTTCACAGCTCCTGAACCTCTTTACAGCTCCTCCTGAACCTCTTTACAGCTCCTGAACCTCTTTACAGCTCCTCCTGAACCTCTTTATAGATCCTGAACCTCTTAACAGCACCTGAACCTCTTCACAGCTCCTGAACCTCTTCACAGCTCCTGAACCTCTTTACAGCTCTTCCTGAACCTCTTTACAGCTCCTGAACATCTTTACAGCTACTCCTGAACCTCTTTACAGCTCCTCCTGAACCTCTTTACAGCTCCTCCTGAACCTCTTTACAGCTAGTCCTGAACCTCTTTACAGCTCCTGAACCTCTTTACAGCTCCTCCTGAACCTCTTTACAGCTCCTCCTGAACCTCTTTACAGCTCCTGAGCCTCTTTACAGCTCCTGAACCTCTTTACAGCTCCTCCTGAACCTCTTTACAGCTCCTGAACCTCTTTACAGCTCCTCCTGAACCTCTTTACAGCTCCTGAACCTCTTTACAGCACCTCCTGAACCTCTTTACAGCTCTTCCTGAACCTCTTTACAGCTCCTGAACCTCTTCACAGCTCCTGAACCTCTTTACAGCTCCTGACCCTCTTTACAGCTCATCCTGAACCTCTTTACAGCACCTCCTGAACCTCTTTACAGCTCCTGAACCTCTTTACAGCTCCCCCTGAACCTCTTTATAGCTCCTGAACCTCTTTACAGCACCTGAACCTCTTCACAGCTCCTGAACCTCTTCACAGCTCCTGAACCTCTTCACAGCACCTGAACCTCTTCACAGCTCCTGAACCTCTTTACAGCTCCTCCTGAACCTCTTTACAGCTCCTGAACCTCTTTACAGCTCCTCCTGAACCTCTTTATAGATCCTGAACCTCTTAACAGCACCTGAACCTCTTCACAGCTCCTGAACCTCTTCACAGCTCCTGAACCTCTTTACAGCTCTTCCTGAACCTCTTTATAGCTCCTGAACCTCTTTGCAGCACCTGAACCTCTTCACAGCTCCTGAACCTCTTCACAGCTCCTGAACCTCTTCACAGCACCTGAACCTCTTCACAGCTCCTGAACCTCTTTACAGCTCCTCCTGAACCTCTTTATAGATCCTGAACCTCTTAACAGCACCTGAACCTCTTCACAGCTCCTGAACCTCTTCACAGCTCCTGAACCTCTTTACAGCTCTTCCTGAACCTCTTTACAGCTCCTGAACATCTTTACAGCTACTCCTGAACCTCTTTACAGCTCCTCCTGAACCTCTTTACAGCTAGTCCTGAACCTCTTTACAGCTCCTGAACCTCTTTACAGCTCCTCCTGAACCTCTTTACAGCTCCTCCTGAACCTCTTTACAGCTCCTGAACCTCTTTACAGCTCCTGAACCTCTTTACAGCTCCTCCTGAACCTCTTTACAGCTCCTGAACCTCTTTACAGCTCCTCCTGAACCTCTTTACAGCTCCTGAACCTCTTTACAGCACCTCCTGAACCTCTTTACAGCTCTTCCTGAACCTCTTTACAGCTCCTGAACCTCTTCACAGCTCCTGAACCTCTTTACAGCTCCTGACCCTCTTTACAGCTCATCCTGAACCTCTTTACAGCACCTCCTGAACCTCTTTACAGCTCCTGAACCTCTTTACAGCTCCTCCTGAACCTCTTTATAGCTCCTGAACCTCTTTACAGCACCTGAACCTCTTCACAGCTCCTGAACCTCTTCACAGCTCCTGAACCTCTTCACAGCACCTGAACCTCTTCACAGCTCCTGAACCTCTTTACAGCTCCTCCTGAACCTCTTTACAGCTCCTGAACCTCTTTACAGCTCCTCCTGAACCTCTTTATAGATCCTGAACCTCTTAACAGCACCTGAACCTCTTCACAGCTCCTGAACCTCTTCACAGCTCCTGAACCTCTTTACAGCTCTTCCTGAACCTTTTTACAGCTCCTGAACATCTTTACAGCTACTCCTGAACCTCTTTACAGCTACTCCTGAACCTCTCTACAGCTCCTGAACCTCTTTACAGCTCCTGAACCTCTTTATAACTCCTCCTGAACCTCTTTACAGCTACTCCTGAACCTCTTCACAGCTCCTCCTGAACCTCTTTACAGCTACTCCTGAACCTCTCTACAGCTCCTGAACCTCTTTACAGCTCCTCCTGAACCTCTTTACAGCTACTCCTGAACCTCTTCACAGCTCCTGAACCTCTTTACAGCTCCTCCTGAACCTCTTTACAGCTACTCCTGAACCTCTTTACAGCTACTCCTGAACCTCTTTACAGCTCCTGAACCTCTTCACAGCTCCTGAACCTCTTTACAGCTCCTGACCCTCTTTACAGCTCCTCCTGAACCTCTTTACAGCTACTCCTGAACCTCTCTATAGCTCCTGAACCTCTTTACAGCTACTCCTGAACCTCTTCACAGCTCCTGAACCTCTTTACAGCTCCTCCTGAACCTCTTTACAGCTACTCCTGAACCTCTTTACAGCTACTCCTGAACCTCTTTACAGCTCCTGAACCTCTTCACAGCTCCTGAACCTCTTTACAGCTCCTGACCCTCTTTACAGCTCATCCTGAACCTCTTTACAGCACCTCCTGAACCTCTTTACAGCTCCTGAACCTCTTTACAGCTCCTCCTGAACCTCTTTATAGCTCCTGAACCTCTTCACAGCTCCTGAACCTCTTCACAGCTCCTGAACCTCTTTACAGCTCCTCCTGAACCTCTTTACAGCTCCTGAACCTCTTTACAGCTCCTCCTGAACCTCTTTATAGATCCTGAACCTCCTAACAGCACCTGAACCTCTTCACAGCTCCTGAACCTCTTCACAGCTCCTGAACCTCTTTACAGCTCTTCCTGAACCTCTTTACAGCTCCTGAACATCTTTACAGCTACTCCTGAACCTCTTTACAGCTACTCCTGAACCTCTCTACAGCTCCTGAACCTCTTTACAGCTCCTGAACCTCTTTATAACTCCTCCTGAACCTCTTTACAGCTCCTCCTGAACCTCTTTACAGCTCCTCCTGAACCTCTTTACAGCTACTCCTGAACCTCTTTACAGCTCCTCCTGAACCTCTTTACAGCTACTCCTGAACCTCTCTACAGCTCCTGAACCTCTTTACAGCTCCTCCTGAACCTCTTTACAGCACCTCCTGAACCTCTTTACAGCTCCTCCTGAACCTCTTTACAGCTACTCCTGAACCTCTCTACAGCTCCTGAACCTCTTTACAGCTCCTGAACCTCTTTATAACTCCTCCTGAACCTCTTTACAGCTCCTCCTGAACCTCTTTACAGCTCCTCCTGAACCTCTTTACAGCTACTCCTGAACCTCTTTACAGCTCCTCCTGAACCTCTTTACAGCTCCTCCTGAACCTCTTTATAGCTCCTGAACCTCTTTACAGCTCCACCTGAACCTCTTTACAGCTCCTCCTGAACCTCTTTACAGCTACTCCTGAACCTCTCTACAGCTCCTGAACCTCTTTACAGCTCCTCCTGAACCTCTTTACAGCTCCTGAACCTCTTTACAGCTCCTCCTGAACCTCTTTACAGCTCCTCCTGAACCTCTTTATAGCTCCTGAACCTCTTTACAGCTCCACCTGAACCTCTTTACAGCTCCTCCTGAACCTCTTTACAGCTACTCCTGAACCTCTCTACAGCTCCTGAACCTCTTTACAGCTACTCCTGAACCTCTTTACAGCTCCTCCTGAACCTCTTTACAGCTCCTCCTGAACCTCTTTATAGCTCCTGAACCTCTTTACAGCTCCACCTGAACCTCTTTACAGCTCCTCCTGAACCTCTTTACAGCTACTCCTGAACCTCTCTACAGCTCCTGAACCTCTTTACAGCTCCTCCTGAACCTCTTTACAGCTCCTGAACCTCTTTACAGCTCCTCCTGAACCTCTTTAGAGCTCCTCCTGAACCTCTCTACAGCTCCTGAACCTCTTTACAGCTCCTCCTGAACCTCTTTACAGCTCCTGAACCTCTTTACAGCACCTCCTGAACCTCTTTACAGCTCCTCCTGAACCTCTTTACAGCTCCTCCTGAACCTCTTTACAGCTCCTCCTGAACCTCTTCAGAGCTCCTCCTGAACCTCTCTACAGCTCCTGAACCTCTTTACAGCTCCTCCTGAACCTTTTTACAGCTCCTCCTGAACCTCTTTACAGCTCCTCCTAAACCTCTTTACAGCACCTCCTGAACCTCTTTACAGCTCCTCCTGAACCTCTTTACAGCTCCTGAACCTCTTTACAGCTCCTCCTGAACCTCTTTAGAGCTCCTCCTGAACCTCTCTACAGCTCCTGAACCTCTTTACAGCTCCTCCTGAACCTCTTTACAGCTCCTGAACCTCTTTACAGCACCTCCTGAACCTCTTTACAGCTCCTCCTGAACCTCTTTACAGCTCCTCCTGAACCTCTTTACAGCTCCTCCTGAACCTCTTTAGAGCTCCTCCTGAACCTCTCTACAGCTCCTGAACCTCTTTACAGCTCCTCCTGAACCTCTTTACAGCTCCTGAACCTCTTTACAGCACCTCCTGAACCTCTTTACAGCTCCTCCTGAACCTCTTTCTCTCTCCCACTTTCCCCCTTCATACCGTCTCGGCCTTTACCTCCCTTCTCCCCAATTTTCCTCTTCCCAATTATATACCGTCTGTGTTGTGTAAAGTGCCTTGCTGAAGGCACTAAATAAATACGAGCTAAAATGAAACGCGGTTATTTCTGTTGTAGTGTTCTTGCGGTATGGCTCCATTTTGGGGAGCTAAATATCAATGTTGAGGTCTGCTAGCGACGAAGGGGCTTCAGGAGAGAGCTGGTGTAAGTCCTCTCATTCCTCCATTGAAGAGACAGACCACAGTGGTTTATTACGTGGTCCATCGTTTGGGTTATATGCTCACAGTTACATTGCATATTTAGTATTAAGAGTTTGTCACCCACCGACGGACCCACTCACTCACTCAGTCACCCACTCAGTCACCCACTCAGTCACCCACTCACTCACCCACCCACTCACTCACTCACCCCCTCACTCACTCACCCACTCACTCACTCACTCACCCACTGAATCACCCACTCACCCACTCACCCACCCACTCATTCACTCACTCACCCACTCACCCACTCACTCACTCACTCACCCACCCACTCACTCACTCACCCACTCACTCACCCACTCACTCACCCACCCACTCACTCACTCACCCACTCACTCACCCACTCACTCACTCACTCACCCACCCACTCACTCACTCACTCACCCACTCACCCACTCACTCACCTATTCACCCACTCACTCACCCACTCACCCACCCACTCACCCACCCACTCACCCACCCACTCACCCACCCACTCACCCACCCACTCACTCACCCACTCACTCACTCACCCATTCACCCACCCACTCACTCACTCACCCACTCACCCACTCACTCACTCACCCACTCACTGACCCACTCACCCACTCACCCACTCACTCACCCACCCACTCACTCACCCACCCACTCACTCACTCATTCACCCACTCACTCACTCACTCACCCACTCACTCACCCACTCACCCACTCACCCACCCACTCACTCACTCACCCACTCACTCACCCACTCACTCACTCACTCACCCACTCACTCACCCACTCACTCACTAACCCACTCACTCACCCACTCACCCACTCACTCACGCATTATTTGTATTCATGGAGCGCCTCAACTCAAGGTGCTTTACGTCGTTTTAAAGCAGTAAAAACCACTCGGGTGGTTTAGATGGCAAGGGCAGTGCAAGGTCCGAGGTTTGAGTGTCCGTACCAGAGGGCACGTGGGGAGGGGGATCACGGAAGGGCTATAGGAGAGGGACGACCGTAGGGGTGAGGGAATTGGCCATGGAGAAGAGCCGAGGCTTTAAGAGTGGAACGGAATTGAGGATTTGTGTGCAGATCTCTCACTGAGCCGTTTCCACCGTTATCAGAAGCGACCTGACCACAAATGATAACTCGACCAAGTGGCTGATCACCGCGTGGAAATTCATTGCAGCCAAACACCCTAAACAAATATTGTTACACGGGTGGGAAACGGAGTGGGCTGGAGGCCCAACCGGGATTAATTCACAAGAGGCAGGGGATTCGTTGTGTATGTCTGTGGATGTCTGTCCACGTGGGAGGGGTCGGGGCTGGGTGGAGGGGGGAGGGAGGGGAGGGGCTGGGTGGGGAGGGGTGTGGCTGGGTGGGGAGGGGCTGGTCACCCCGTGGTGCCCCCCTTATAAAACTCAACGTTTCACCGACTCACGCCGGCTTGTGCCCGCCCTCACAGTCGGGCATCTTGTGCTGAACGCACCACCAACACCACGTGGTGGTGGTGCCGCTGTTGACCCTGGCCATTGACCGAGCAACCCAAACATTCCAACCAGCAGCTCCATCCCTCCCTCCGCAGGAGATTGTGTTAAGTGAGAGACACACGGACTCCAAATATACAGCAGGCGTCAGGATTGGAATCGAACCCACGAACTCCTTTATACCGGGCGAGAGAGTCAACATCTCACCATTGTCACGCTCCTGTAAGATGTGGAGGTTCTGATAGACTCTAAGAGGGGCTGTCTCGAGACATTGCACGTACACAGCTGAACTCAAGACTGCCTGCAGGGGCTGAGCACCGGACGCTATTGCACGAAAATCCAGTCGTTCACTGACCCCATACACCTTGCAAGCTGAGACCACCGATTCTACGTGGTCTCTCTCCTGCATCTATATACAACGATTACACCCCTTCATTTCAACCTGATAACCACCAGCATATCCCATAGTCCGCACGAAGAGGCGAAGCAAGCGAATGGAGTCGCAGCAAACCACCAACTCCAACTTTCCGGTATTCTGTGGACGCTCGCGCGCGCTGCGTTTCACACCACGTTTGGTTTTCAGGGGTTTGGGCGCCGCGCGGTGGTGGTGGTGGTGGTGGCATGGCATCGACATTCGAGCCGTCGGCCCTCCGGCAACCCGGCGAGACCGTCGCCACCAAAGACAGAAACATTGCGGTGAGTGTTGCTACGGGCGGAAACTCGCAGCCAACGCGCCGCTGTCCGCGGGATACCACGCGGTCATTGCGTTGGCGAGCGCTTTCCGCAGAACCGTTATAACGTGGAATGCGCACACCGTTATAACGTGGAAAGCGCCGTTATAACGTGGAATGCGTCGTTATAACGTGGAATGTGTACACTATTATAGTGTGGAACGCGCCGTTATAACGTGGAATGTGTACACCGTTATAGTGTGGAACACGCCGTTATAACGTGGAATGTGTCGTTATAACGTGGAATGTGTACACTGTTATAGTGTGGAATGTGCCGTTATAATGTGGAAAGCGCCGTTATAACGTGGAATGCGCCGTTATAACGTGGAATGTGTACACCGTTATAACGTGGAATGCGCCGTTATAACGTGTAATGTGTACACTGTTATAGTGTGGAACGCGCCGTTATAACGTGGAATGTGTACACTATTATAGTGTGGAATGTGCCGTTATAACGTGGAATGTGTACACCGTTATGGTGTGGAACGCGCCGTTATAACGTGTAATGTGCACACCGTTATAGTGTGGAACGCGCCGTTATAACGTAAAATGTGTACACTGTTATAGTGTGGAACGCGTCGTTATAACGTGGAATGTGCACACCGTTATAGTGTGGAACGCGTCATTATAACGTGGAATGTGTACACTGTTATAGTGTGGAACGCGTCATTATAACGTGGAATGTGCACACCGTTATAGTGTGGAACGCGTCGTTATAACGTGGAATGTGTACACCGTTATAACGTGTAATGTGTACACCGTTATAGTGTGGAACGCGTCATTATAACGTGGAATGTGTACACTGTTATAGTGTGGAATGCGCCGTTATAACGTGTAATGTGTACACCGTTATAGTGTGGAACGCGTCATTATAACGTGGAATGTGTACACTGTTATAGTGTGGAACGCGTCATTATAACGTGGAATGTGCACACTGTTATAGTGTGGAACGCGTCATTATAACGTGGAATGTGTACACCGTTATAGTGTGGAACGTGCCGTTATAACGTGTAATCTCCAGATAAGGCCCACTGCGATATGTAGATTTTCTTCACGTGACCGGGCTACAAATGACAACCGAACAAAGTGGCTTACTGAGTGGAAAGGTAAAGCTGCCAAGTACTCCGACCGCGTGTTGATTCTAAACGTGGAGGCAAAACGGACCGGGAGAAAAATCCATACGACCACAGCGAGAGACTCGCAAACTCCAAATGAACATCAGACGTCAGGGTTGGCATAGTAGGTCGAGGCAGTTGACATCTCATTACCACCGTGGTGGATTCCGGCTTTTCTGTGGCTCAACAGACGACTGTTGCTCAAACTAGTGGGACCTTCATCAGGCAATGAACTTGGCTTGATTTTTAAAAAAATAAATTTCGATTTAAAGCTTTCGTGACTGCAAGGATTCATCTTCTTTGGTTCTTTCGGTAAAGTCACCACCACGTGGAATGAGAATAACATAATGAATTGATAAAATAAAATAACAACGTCGTGAGAATTTTATCGCGTTATATTGTTTGATCAATTTATTATTTTATTCTCATTCTACGTGGTGACTTTCCCGAAAGAAGGTTAAAAAATAAATATATATAAAGTAGTCCTTCGGCTAACGCTTTGTCCCGCTCCACAAAAAAAACTACTGTTTACTAAAATAACTGTTAACCGAATTCACTTTTGAGTTGAAAAAGACATTTTAAAAACAAAATCACCGAGTCTGCTACCAGAGCTGTTTCCACTTCCAGGACAGAAAAACGTTACAATGCGAACAAAGCCAGTCCGAGGTCTCACCGCTCACCGACGCACGTCGGTGATTGGCTGATGGCATGGCTCAGCCCACTTAAAAGAGTGCTCCGATTGGCCCGAAATCGGCGCCTGCATGCGTGACGTGAACGTGGCGTTGATCACGATGTTAGCCTTCAGTCGAAGCCACGAGGTCCTATGGGAGGCGAAACGTTGAGCGAAAAAGCATCAAGCGATGCCGCTGTTAACCTGAGGGGCCTGCCGTATACAGGCGGATCTCGTGTATAGCGCTCAAGATGCGTTCTTGGTTAACGGAGTTGCTCTAAGTGGTATGCCTGCAATTTCCAGCCAATAGAGGTCAGTCGTCACTGTCGCCATCACCGTGAGCCGTGTTTGTTTATGGCCTCTTATGTCAACGTTGCTGCCATTAACCCCCAAATACAACTCGGCATCATTGTGTTGGCTTTGGGAATTCTACGTCGCCGGGTTTTGCTGAAAAAAACTTATACGGAGGCGTGTGGGTTATCAAGATTTTTCCAGAGTAACACTCAATTGTTTCGATTTTAAATATGCTCGTACATGGCGTCTAATTGCAATATTAATAGAAGAGATCAATCATTCGGCGAGTGATATACATAATCTTCGAATCAAATTCAATATATACAAAACTGCATATAAAGTGCATTATGCCTTACAAAGAGAGAATAGAGGTGCATCGATTTAGCATTTAGTATCCAGCAAAACCCTTGCCAATCGCCGGGGTTAGGTTCTTGGTAAAAAGCCGCAATCGGAAAATTCGCCTTCCCCAAACTCAGAAACAAATGTGGATAACGGGGTTCATACTCTGTGGTTCTATCGGGAACCGGAGAGCATGGATCCTTGCGGTCACGAGAGCTTTAAATCCAGAACAGATAACGGCGAAAATGGTTCACGGTTCCTGACTCACGACGGAGAGAAAAATGGCGGGCGGCTGTAACTCGCTGCCTGCTCACTCGAGGCCGGAAACACCACGTGACCCGGGACCCCCAATGGGCAGCTTGAGATAAGAGACGGGAGACAAGACAGAGACACCACGTGACCCGGGACCCCCAATGGGCAGCTTGAGATAAGAGACTGGAGACAAGACAGAGACACCACGTGACCCGGGACCCCCAATGGGCAGCTTGAGATAAGAGACGGGAGACTGGAGACAAGATGGAGACACCACGTGACCCGGGACCCCCAATGGGCAGCTTGAGATAAGAGACTGGAGACAAGACAGAGACACCACGTGACCCGGGACCCCCAATGGGCAGCTTGAGATAAGAGACGGGAGACTGGAGACAAGATGAAACACCACGTGACCCGGGACCCCCAATGGGCAGCTTGAGATAAGAGACGGGAGACTGGAGACAAGATGAAACACCACGTGACCCGGGACCCCCAATGGGCAGCTTGAGATAAGAGACGGGAGACTGGAGACAAGATGAAACACCACGTGACCCGGGACCCCCAATGGGCAGCTTGAGATAACAGACGGGAGACTGGAGACAAGATGGAGACAAGACAGAGACACCACGTGACCCGGGACCCCCAATGGGCAGCTTGAGATAAGAGACGGGAGACTGGAGACAAGATGGAGACAAGACAGAGACACCACGTGACCCGGGACCCCCAATGGGCAGCTTGAGATAAGAGACGGGAGACTGGAGACAAGACAGAGACACCACGTGACCCGGGACCCCTAATGGGCAGCTTGAGATAAGAGACGGGAGACTGGAGACAAGATGGAGACAAGACAGAGACAAGACAGAGACAAGATGGAGACAAGACAGAGACAAGATGGACGCAAGACAAGACAGAGACAAGACAGAGACAAGGCACCGCGCCTTCTTCCGCAGCAGCAGCATCAGGATCGAGATTGGTGCAGTTACTGCGCGTACACAAATCTCGCCATCAAGCGCGAATGGTCCAGCCACAGGGGCACGATCAGCGAGCTCTGCACCTCAACACATTTGGCATGAAACTGCAAAACCGTGATAGCTGAACCCGCGAGAGGGAAGACTGTGCTCTACTCTGATGTAAAAATTACCCCCCACCCCCAAAAAAAAATGTTTCACAGTATATAATTCACCTATCGGCGTCGATTGTATTTATTACGTTGTATCTTATAGCTGCTTTATGTTAGATATTTATTCAAATTTTTTTACGTACTTTAGCCCCTTAGTGTTAGTTAGATTTTGTACCTTTAATATCATTAGACATGTATACCACTTATTTAGGATTCCTATATGTTTAATGTATGCACCTTCCTGCCAAAGAAAATTCCTTGTCTACGCGAACTTTACCGGCGAATAAAAACCCTTTCCGATTCTGATATCACGGGGCCGAGGAATCAACTCGTCAATATTCTTCCTGCAGTAAAAAAAAATAATAAACCAACTCCAGCAACAGCACCCGGAGCGGCAAAGACTCCGAGGACGATACCAGCTGCGGGCGATGGAGCTGGACGTGAAGCTGGGCTTGGGTCTTGCGTCTGTCGGTCCTAGCAAAAACACAAACGCGGACGACACGGCAACACGTGAACACCCACGAGATGCAGACAGCCGACGTCTTCCTCCTCTGCCCGCCATGTCCCCTTCCTCTCGCGCGGCCTCTGCCGTCCACCTCCCCCTGCTCCGCTCGTCGCTGCCCCGGGCCACCTCCGCGTCGACTCCCCGGTCCCTCGAGTCCTGCCGCGTCCGCCGCCACTTCTCCTCCCCTCGCCCTCTCGGCCTGCCCCTCTGTCTCTGCCCTGGTGCCTCCACGTCCATCGCCCTCGCGGTTGACCGCCTCCACCGCCTCCGCCGCCTCCGCCGCCTCCTCCTCTACTACGGCAGCCCCAGGCCGTGTGAGCCGGCTCCGTCTCTCCCGCTCGGAGGGACATGAGCACCGCCGCTCCCGCCCCCGTCCCCAAGCTCTTCAGTTCTGACCGATCGAGTCCTGCGATCGCCGTGAGCCTCGCGAGGTCGATGTGGCCAGCATCACGACCGGCCGCCTTTGTCTCAGCGCTGCTGGCGTTTACGCAACGCTGCCAAAGTTAGGGAATTGAACCCAGGTCACTGGCTCTCAGCGCAGGGCGCACGCACGCACACACACACACAGGAAGAATGACCCTGGCGAGAGTGGATCCTGCCTCGTGCCTCTCTCGCTCTCACCTCATCTTATCCAGCTGGGTTCATTGGCTGCATTTCTTGAGGCCTGTTGAGAGAGAAGTGGACACGCGTCGATCACACACCACGGCTGGGAGTCTAGCCCACGACCCACACCTGCCTGGCACCCGCATAGAACCACTGATCATAGCAATCACTGATCATGATGTGAAAGACATCCTTTGATTTAACCACGCGAGAGCCCATTGTGAACATTTTCTCTCGCGATGAGTTTGATTTAACCACGCGAGAGGCCATTGTGAACATTTTCTCTAGCGATGAGTTTGATTTAACCACGCGAGAGCCCATTGTGAACATTTTCTCTAGCGATGAGTTTTACTTAGCCACGCGAGAGCCCATTGTGACCATTTTCTATAGCGATGAGTTTGATTTAACCACGCGAGAGCCCATTGTGACCATTTTCTCTAGCGATGAGTTTGATTTAACCATGCGAGAGCCAATTGTGAACATTTTCTCTAGCGATGAGTTTGATTTAACCACGCGAGAGCTCATTGTGAACATTTTCTCTAGCGATGAGTTTGATTTAACCACGCGAGAGCTCATTGTGAACATTTTCTCTAGCGATGAGTTTGATTTAACCACGCGAGAGCTCATTGTGAACATTTTCTCTAGCGATGAGTTTGATTTAACCACGCGAGAGCCCATTGGGTTCACCATCTCCGATGACTGACACAGTCTCACATCACCACCCCCACTCATATGGAGCCCCTGTCACTGACAGCAGCCACGGCTGGGAGTCTAACTCAGGGGTCCCAGCTGCCAGGAGCTCAGGCAGGACTCCACTGAGCACAGCTCTGAGTCACGGGCAGGCAGGGAGCTGGAGGCAAACTCAGCACCTTTGAGAGGGCCGGCTCAGGGTCTCTGTCGTGGCTAAATGTGAGCCGTGTTCTATCACTCACTGTGAGGTTCTGGTGCAAGTGCGGTCGAAACTCACGGGACTTGTGACTGAACTGGCCTCTTCATCCTCCTCCTGCAGTAAAACACAACTCCAGCAGCAGCAACCAGAGCAGCAATGGCTCCAAGGGCGATCCAAACTACAGGTAGCGGAGGTGGAGGTGGAGCTGAGGTCGGAGCTGAAGCTGGGCTTGGCGTGGGAGTTGCGTCTGTCGGTTCAATTAAACACAAACGCAGACGACACAGCAACACGTGAACACCCACGAGATGCAGACAGCCGACGTCTTCCTCCTCTGCCCGCCATGTCCCGCTCCTCTCGCGCGGCCTCTGCCGTCCACCTCCCCCTGCTCCGCTCGTCGCTGCCTCGGGCCACCTCCGCGTCGACTCCCCGGTCCCTCGAGTCCTGCCGCGTCCGCCGCCACTTCTCCTCCCCTCGCCCTCTCGGCCTGCCCCTCTGTCTCTGCCCTGGTGCCTCCACGTCCATCGCCCTCGCGGTTGACCGCCTCCACCGCCTCCGCCGCCTCCGCCGCCTCCTCCTCTACTACGGCAGCCCCAGGCCGTGTGAGCCGGCTCCGTCTCTCCCGCTCGGAGGGACATGAGCACCGCCGCTCCCGCCTCCTTCCCCAAGCTCTTCAGTTCTGACCCATCGAGTCCTGCGACCCACTGAGATTCTTCACGCCATCGTCGTTACTGTGCTCCACGATGTTTCCGCTCCTGCCGCTGGTTTGCAGGAGGAGCGGACGCGCTGTGGCTTTGTTCGAACGCGCGTTCTGGCTCTACGCGGTGCACCTAATGAGGCCTGTTTCCCGGGTCACAGGGGCGGTGTTTCAGGTGAAAGCTGCAAAGACTCTCATCTCCTCGTCGACAAATATTTCCGTGGGGGTTCTGCATCCACTGGAAGGTGTGAATGAACCGACTGTACGAACGATTCAATTACCGTGCATGTTTTTTTGTTTTGTTTTGGGTGTGTAAAAAGTAACACACTCAACATGTGCAACGGTGCAATGGGAATGTTCGCAGTGCCGCGAGAATCTCGCCGCCAAGTCATTGGGGACTTCAGATGGCCGCCGAGATTCGCTGAATCGGTGACAGAGTCGGGGGCGAGCGTCAGGCTGGGAAATCATTGCTTCTATTGGGTAAAGTCACAGGTATTTTCACCTGCGTGACTTTACCCAATAGAACCAAAGAGTATGGATCCTAGCAGCCACGAAAGCTTTAGATCTAGAATTGGGACATCATTGCTAGGGGAGAGCATTGGACGCGAGTTCTGTGGTGCGGGAATGACACGGGGGTCACATGTTAAGGAGCGTACACGCGCAAGAAACGGGGAGTGAGTCAGCGTCCTTCAGAACAATAACAAGGGCGGAAATCTTGTTAGAGTTAGTAACACAGAGGGAGGGGTGATCGTTCCGGGCCCAGAAAGGCAACCCTAGTTTCCCCAAAGTATCTATTTTTTTTTAAGAACACGGTTTTTCCTAACGCCTCGTTTTCCAGGAACACAACCCCCAGCGTCCGGCGAGGCCTGCCTGTGAATGTTAAATCGTGACCGTGCTATAATACCGAGCCTAGATGGAGGCCATTGTTCATGATTCTCTTGCGGCTGTGTTCACCCGGCGAGGTGTTCACCCTCAACGCACGGTTGCTGAGCATCGTGTTCATTAGGTGAACGATAGAACAGCTTTTGATGATTTCTGGCCAACTTCGGCAGCTGCAGTCAACAACACCAAATGGTGTCATGGACAGCCAGCAGGAGAGGTCAATCATCACAGTGCTGGTTTGCTGTTGATGCCGTAAATTGGCTTGCAGCTTGTGGTGAATCCCAATCAGAAGCTTGTTTGCTGAGTAAAGCCTTTTGAGCTAAAAAAAAAAGCTCTCTTTCGACATCAAAGCATTCCACATTCCACAAGAGGCCAACAATCTCATGGAACACAAGGAGAGGCAGGAACTTACGCTGTCATTGGCTCATGTAGACAACTCAGCAAATAGTCGAGTTTCTTATACTACAGGATGCGATGTCTGTGAAGAAACAGGTCCCTGCAGGGTGGGCTGGTAGGAACATTTTTACACCCCAACAGCACGAGATTGAACTTCGTTAAAGTATTGAAAGGGGACGGACGGACGGACGGATGGACACATTGATCTATTGCAGTGCTGGTACACTCAGTTTACAACTTCGTTACTACCAGTATAACAAAGACCCTTTATGCCCGTGCCACAGAGTGAATTTTAGTGGTAAATATGGACAATAAAAAGAATTCGCATTCTCGCTATGCGAAAATGATAAAATCGGTGGGTGTTAAATAGATCCAGGGAGGACATACTGTAAGGCAAACCTGGTTCATTGTGAACGTTCAGCTGCAGATACCCAATGTCTTGCTTGCTTGGCTTCTCGTATCGATACACCGTCACCTCGCAGCGATATCGCCCAGCGTCGTGGGTCTGGATGTTGCTGATGGTGATGGAGGCATTACACGTGGACTCATCACCCACCCACGTGACCTGCAATGGCCTGAGGCTTCTCTTTCTGTAGTACGCCTTGTACACCTTGATGGGAAACGTGAGAACACGACAGGGCATGGCTGTGTGTCCACACAATACACGCGCTCATGTTCTGAAAACCGACATAATACGTAAATAACATTGAATTAAAACAGATAAACGTATAATAAGCCTACATTTTAGGAAACGACTCTTCTTCGGAGTAGAGAGAACAGAGATCATTTGAGATTACTGTAGCTGAAGATACAATACTATACTGGTACTCTTTGGTTCTATTGGGTAAAGTCACGTAGGTGAAAATAAAATAACAAAAAATCACGACGTTTCGGCCACAACACAAGCGGCCTTCATCAGGTGAAGGGACGAGACTGTCTGGAGGACAGCGCTGGAGTGGAAGAAGCCACGCTTAGACAATACAACCCAGAAAAGGAGAGGGGATGGCCTCCATTGAAATAAATTAGCATGAACGGGCGTTAATAAAGAACATTTACTCATCATTTTGATTTAAAGCTTTCGTGACTGCAGTAATTCATATTCTTAGTTTTTTTCGGTAAAGTCACGTTGAAGAAATGCGATTGGTATTACCCCAGAGTCGCGGCATCTCTTCAGGAAGGTGAGAGACTCGATCAGCTGAGCTTTCTTATCCCGGAGTTTGTTGAAGGATCTTAAAGTTATGTGAAAACCCTCCCCGTAGAGGCGATTAAATTTTGATTTAAAGCTTTCGTGACTGCAGTAATTCATATTCTTAGTTTTTTCGGTAAAGTCACGTTGAAGAAATGCGATTGGTATTACCCCAGAGTCGCGGCATCTCTTCAGGAAGGTGAGAGACTCGATCAGCTGAGCTTTCTTATCCCGGAGTTTGTTGAAGGATCTTAAAGTTATGTGAAAACCCTCCCCGTAGAGGCGATTAAATTTTGATTTAAAGCTTTCGTGACTGCAGTAATTCATATTCTTAGTTTTTTCGGTAAAGTCACGTGACTTTACCGAAAAAACTAAGAACATTTACTCATCATGTTTAAGCAGGAGCGTGCGAGTAATAGTGTGCACGTGTGACAGTGACGCACCTTTTCATCGCGTCCGTCTATGGTCCTGAACCACTCCACCAGCGTGTGTCTAATACCCGTGATGTTGCAGGTGTAGGAGCAGGACAGGAGAGCCGTGCTGCCTACTGTGGCATCCTTTGCATCCGGGATGACAACGGCCAGGTCTGTGGACAAGCCCACGATGGTCACATTAGCAGTGGGAATGAACCTCTGGAGGAGGATGAGGAGGTGGTGGTGCTGGTGCTGGTGCTGGGCTCACAACGCAGCGGTGACAATTGGGGCCAGAGAAAGCGGGCAAAGACTTTCCGTTAGGCGAAGCAAAAACCGAAGAAGATGAATCCTTGCAGTCACGGAAGCTTTAAATCGAAACATCTCTTTAGGTCTCTAGCAGAGCAGTACAATGCTGCATGTTAGAGAACGGTCCACAGAACGGGGACTCTTAGAGCTACCTCTGAGCTCCCTTCACGTGGAGCCGAGGCAGTGAGATGTTAACTACCTCGCCCGGTATACAGGGGGTCGTGGGTTCGAGCCCGACCCTGACGCCTGCTGTATGTTTTGTAGTTTGTGTGTTTACACTCCCCGTGGTCGCGTTTAGAGTATTTGGCTGCTATACATTTCGGTATGATAAGCCACTTCCTTGAGCTATCATTCGCCGCTTCTGAAAAATAGCCACATGGCTCAGTGGACGTTACCAGGTAAAAAAATAAAAAAACATTTATAGCTTTTGGGAGTTAGATCATGTAACCAGTTAATCAGGATGCACAACACATACAGGCAAACCTGCCCCAATGCGGTTTTGTAAAATGCTGTGGGTCGGTTTCCGGAACACGGGGGGGGGGAGCGATGGTTCGGCTACGCGTGGTTTAACACGAGGATTGTCATCTTCGTTCGTGTCAAAGGGTGCCAAAGGCGTGAACGCATCTGTAGCGGAGTTTTGAAAACGGTGAGCCGCGGACAGCCAAGTAGCGTCAGGGCACCCCAGGTTGCCGTGAGATGGTAATCCACAGAGAGAGAGAGAGACGATTAGAATGCGTAGCGGTGACTTGGCTGGCTGCAAATGCAGACGCGGTTCAGTTTAAGTTTTTCAGTTAATTTTCGTAGAGCCCTGTGAGCCATTCGGCTCTTGAATCGGAGTGCAACCTTAAACAAACAAAAACACGAACAATAAAAACGTCTTAAAGTGACTACTTTGTGTGACTTTGTGCAAAACAGGAAATCCATGGGAAAAAAAACCAGCAAAATATTCCTGAAAAAAGCACCGTACACCAACGCTGTGTGCAACAAATCCCAGTGGGATGCAAAGTCAAACAACAACAACAACCACAAGACAACTTAGATTAAGGCCATCAGTCTAACTCAGTACTACAACAACAACCACCACAAAAACTTAGATTAAGGCCATCAGTCTAACTCAGTACTACAACAACAAGACAACTTAGATTAAGGCCGTCAGTCTAACTCCGTACTACAACAAAACAAACATGTCCAAACCAAAAAGCTTTTCCAAATCACCAAAAAATAAAGCCATCATTGCAACGTAACAGTGATCACAGGGAATGTGACCGAATTTTTACAATAAACTACATAAATAACATGTAACACCAACTCCCTAGAGCCATAGCTGGCTGCATGAGTTACTCCACAACAACAGAAGCATCGGTCGGAGTATCAAATTCTTCAATGCACCTTGAAGATCAGCACGCTAAATCAAAATACAGATGATACTTTGCAGCGTCATCCGGAGCGAAACATTTTATTTTATTTTACGCCAATGAATAGCAGTGGCAGCTAGGGGTGTACAACTCCTCTAGAGCAGTTTTGAGAGAAGATCTCATTGGTAGCGATGTAGGCTTGCGGTGTGGGCGCCTCGGAGTCTGCGGATCGAGGCGATAGCTGCGGACGCCACGTGCTAGAGGAGACGGGCGGAGGCCAGCCTAATACTGGTAGTAACGAAGTTGTAAACTGAGTGTACCAGCCTGCAATAGATTAATGTGTCCGTCCGTCCCCTTTCAATACTTTAACGAAGTGAAATCTCGTGTGAGTGTCATCCTTTATTTAACCACTTGAGTGACGTCATTGAGAGTCACTCTCTTGTCACTGGCATCCTTTATTTAACCACGTGAGCGACGTCATTGAGAGTCACTCTCTTGTGACTGTCATCATTTATTTAACCACGTGAGTGACGTCGTTGAGAGCCATTCTCTTGTCACTGACATCCTTAATACTGGTAGTAACGAAGTTGTAAACTGAGTGTACCAGCCTGCAATAGATTAATGTGTCCGTCCGTCCGTCCCCTTTCAATACTTTAACGGAGTGAAAAATTCCAATGTTCCTACCAGCCCACCCTGCAGGGACCTGTTTATGGCGTTTCATGAGGAGCAGGATAAATACGGAACGTGCGAGGCAGGGGGTGAGAGTTGGGTTGGAGCAAAGGAAGGAGCGAACACAAGACAGACCAAGTTCCCGCTCGCCACACCTCGCCCTCTCCAGCGGTGAAGGCTGAACCCCCACTGGAGGCAAGGGCGAGGTTGGAGAGGCGAGGGTAGACAGGCTAGCAGTGGAGAAGCCAGCAGTAGAGAAGCCAGCAGTAGAGAAGCCAGCAGTAGAGAAGCTAGCAGTAGAGAAGCTAACAGAATGTATAGTGAGAGGCTAACAGTGGTAAGGCTAGGAGTGTATAGTAATAGGCTAGGAGAGTGTATAGTAATAGTCTAGCAGTAGAGAAGCGAGCAGAGTGTATAGTAGTAGTCTATAGTAATAGTCTAGCAGTAGAGAAGCTAGCAGAGTGTATAGTAATAGTCTATAGTAATAGTGTATAGTAATAGTGTATAGTAATAGTGTATAGTAATAGTCTAGCAGTAGAGAGAGCTAGGAGTGTATAGTAATAGTCTATAGTAATAGTCTATAGTAATAGTGTATAGTAATAGTGTATAGTAGTAGTCTAGCAGTAGAGAAGCGAGCAGAGTGTATAGTAATAGTCTATAGTAATAGTGTATAGTAATAGTGTATAGTAGTAGTCTAGCAGAGTGTATAGTAATAGTCTAGCAGTAGAGAAGCTAGCAGAGTGTATAGTAATAGTCTAGCAGTGGAGAGAGCTAGGAGTGTATAGTAATAGTCTATAGTAATAGTGTATAGTAATAGTGTATAGTAGTAGTCTATAGTAATAGTCTATAGTAATAGTCTATAGTAATAGTGTATAGTAGTAGTCTAGCAGTAGAGAAGCTAGCAGAGTGTATAGTAATAGTCTAGCAGTAGAGAAGCTAGCAGAGTGTATAGTAATAGTCTATAGTATATTTGCGCAGTATTGCTTTTATTCATTGAATTATTTCACCTGGACAATCCGTCGAGAAGGGACATCTGTTTTGCAAGGGTGACCAGGCTAAGGTGACAAACTCATGAGGCTTGACATCCGGATTGTTTGCTAATTGAACAATGAAAGTGAAGAGTCACAGGCAGGAGTTGAACCCAGGTCACCATGGTTCTAGATGCATGGTTCCGTCACACCGTAGGTAGCCAAACATGGGGGAAGGATAAGAAACCAAACCGGAAAGGCAAAACGTGAATTTGTCGGCTGGCTATTGAGTGTTAGGTCTGGGCTACATGACGGACGATGGGAGCCGTGGGTGGTAGGAGAGACCTATGAAGGCTCGTGATGCAAACCTGTTTGCGGGTGGATGTTCAGCTGAAGGTACCCAATGTCTTGGATGTTTTGTGGATACACCGTGACCTCACAGCGATATCGCCCAGAGTCGTTGGTGCGGATGCCGCTGACGGTGACGGAGGCGTCGCACGTGGACACATCGCCCACCCAGGTGGCCTGTAAAGGCCAGCGGCCGCTCTCTCCATCGGTGTATTGATAAATCTGTGGTGAAGCAAGGTGAAGGCAACACGCAGAGATCAAATGCGTCACATTATGCGGGTATCAAATTCGTTCAGATGAAACCCGAGAATTATTCTGTCTGCAGGGCTTGCGACCGGGCTGGATTAACTGTTGACGAAGGGGGGGGCTTCACGTGGAGACGATTTTCAATTGGCTCGCCCATGCCTCCGCCCAGTCACGTGACGATGGGGCCCTCGATCTGGCAAGAAAATACCAAACCTGTTCATCTGCGTTGCATATTGTAAATGCTCAAGGGTCATGTGACCAGGTAAATGCTCACGGGTCATGTGACCAGGTTTACTAACGAGACTATCATTTATTATGGAGACTATCATTCCACGCTTGCTCTTGCTGCGATTGATCGGCAAATGGCGCACAGAACGGACAGAGGAGTAACTCACCCTCTGTTCACGCCCGTCTGTGGTCCTGAACCACTCCACCAGCTTGTGGCTAACGCCGCTGATTGTGCAGGTGTAGGAGCACAGCAGGATAAAGGTAGTGCCCGCCATGGCGTTCATTTTATCTGGGGTCACAACCACGAGTTCTAGGAAAAGCACGCACAACGCCCACATTAGTATATGTTTCTTAGATAATGTAAATGTCTAAACTCGAAACGTTTGTCGGTAACAATGCGTTTTAAAGGTACAGAACAGGCAGACCTCGACCAACGCGAGGGGTTACGTTCCTGGAAGATGAACTGAAACTGAACTGAGCTTCGATCAGGGGTGCCTCAAACCAACTGGAGGAAATTCCACGTTCCTATGACAGAGGCGGGTTTTTCGAAACGGCAAGCGATACCGTGCAGTGTATACGCTTGAAAGGGTACGTTAGCAGAGTTTGGGCACAACTTTTTTCGACAAACAACAACAGACCTCATGGGAAAACTCGTGTTGCCTTCCTGCATTCGAAATGATCACCCTCTTTGTTTAACTAAATCGACAAGATGCCCGCACTCGTCATTGTACTAACGAATGCCGAGTCGTTCGCATGTCTTGCGTGCGGACTTTGTCAATTTCAATGCAACACAAAACCTCCGTTTCCATTCTTCCCGCACCACGGCACTCACACGCCACTAAAACTGTCACGTGAACATTAATGATCCGCCATCTATTTTATGAGACCTCCTTTGCCAGTAACAAGATATTGGAATAGTTTTTAAACCCTTTTAACTGGCACAAAAAAAACTGACACCTTTATTCAAGGCATCGTGTTTGCAATAACCACAACACAAGCAGTCAAAATGCAAACAAACAGGTCCCTGCAGGGTGGGCTGGTAGGAACATTGGAATTTTGCGCAATTTGATTACACCCAACAGCACGAGATTTCACTTCGTTAAAGTGTTGAAAGGGGACGGACGGACGGACACATTAATCTATTGCAGGCTGGTACACTCACTTTACAACTTCGTTACTACCAGTATAAAGGATGTCAGTGACAAGAGAGTGACTCTCAATGACGTCACTCACGTGGTTAAATAAAGGATGTCAGTGACAAGAGAGTGACTCTCAATGACGTCACTCACGTGGTTAAATAAAGGATGGCAGTGACAAGAGAGTGACTCTCAATGACGTCAATCACGTGGTTAAATAAATGATGACAGTCACAAGAGAGTGACTCTCAATGACGTCACTCACGTGGTTAAACAAAGGATGTCAGTGACAAGAGAGTGACTCTCAATGACATCACTCACGTGGTTAAATAAAGGATGACACTCACACGAGATTTCACTTCGTTAAAGTATTGAAAGGGGACGGACGGACGGACACATTAATCTATTGCAGGCTGGTACACTCAGTTTACAACTTCGTTACTATCAGTATAAAGACAACTCTGATAATGATATTGGCACTGTCCTTGAATTTGATTGGTCCACACCCACACCCGATACACCAATGGAGACTAGGCTCTAAGAAAAGCCGTCTCGGGTGTGGACCAATCAAATTCAAGGACAGTGCCAATATTATTATCAGAGTTGTCTCTTTTTGTTGGCATTTTGATTGCTTGTGTTGTGGTTATCGCAAACACGATGCCTTGAATAAAGGTGTCAATTCTTGTGCCAGTTAAAAGGGTAAAACCTATTCCTATATCCACCATCTAGTCATCCGTATGCCTGACGTTCTCAATAACTAGATTCATGCGGTGATGTGTGGACATTTAACGCGGCGCTGCTGTGAAGATTTGAGCGCATTACATTATCACGCGAAAAAACACATACCCACTCGCGCATGCATACATACACGGTAAATACATCATTCTCACACTAAATTTACACATGCCAACGGACGCAGGACTCTCAAGGCACTACTTTTTAATGCAGCTGTAGTGGCCGACTTGACTACTTCCTAGTCATCTCCGACACCACTTTTGCTACAACTCTTCACATTACGTCCGTCCGTGACTTCGTCATTCCGCTCACCCGCAGCTCGCTCACTCCGCTTCCTCCCTTGTCCCTCACGGTCCATCTGCGTCGTCTCTCCCTGTCTGTGTCTCTCTCTGTCTCACGATGTCTCTGTCTCACGCTGTATCTCTGTCTCTCTGTCTCTCGCTGTATCTCTCCCGCTGTCTGTATCTCTGTCTCTCTCCCGCTGTCTCTCTCACGCTGTATCTCTCTCTCTCTGTCTCTCGCTGTATCTCTGTCTCTCGCCGTCTCTGTCTCACGCTGTGTCTCTGTCTCTCCTGCTGTCTCTCTCTGTCTCACGCTGTATCTCTGTCTCTGTCTCTCCTGCTGTCTCTGTCTCTCTCTGTCTCTCTCTGTCTCTGTCTCACGCTGTGTCTCTGTCTCTGTCTCTCTCTGTCTCTGTCTCACGCTGTATCTCTCTCTGTCTCTCCTGCTGTCTCTGTCTCTCTCTGTCTCTGTCTCACGCTGTATCTCTGTCTCTGTCTCTCCTGCTGTCTCTGTCTCTCTCTGTCTCTGTCTCACGCTGTATCTCTCTCTGTCTCACGCTGTATCTCTGTCTCTCCTGCTGTCTCTGTCTCTCTCTGTCTCTCTCTGTCTCTCTCTGTCTCTGTCTCACGCTGTATCTCTGTCTCTGTCTCTCCTGCTGTCTCTGTCTGTCTCTGTTTCACGCTGTATCTCTGTCTCTGTCTCTCTCTGTCTCTCTCTGTCTCTGTCTCACGCTGTATCTCTCTCTGTCTCTGTCTCACGCTGTATCTCTCTCTGTCTCTGTCTCACGCTGTATCTCTGTCTCTCTCCCGCTGTCTCTGTCTCTCTCTGTCTCTGTCTCACGCTGTATCTCTGTCTCTGTCTCTCCTGCTGTCTCTGTCTCTCTCTGTCTCTGTCTCACGCTGTATCTCTGTCTCTGTCTCTCCTGCTGTCTCTGTCTCTCTCTGTCTCTGTCTCACGCTGTATCTCTGTCTCTGTCTCACGCTGTATCTCTGTCTCTCCTGCTGTCTCTGTCTCTCTCTGTTTCACGCTATATCTGTCTCTCGTTATATCTCTCTCTGTCTCTGTCTCACGCTGTATCTCTCTCTGTCTCACGCTGTATCTCTGTCTCTCTCCCGCTGTCTCTGTCTCTCTCTGTCTCTGTCTCTCTCCCGCTGTCTCTGTCTCTCTCTGTTTCACGCTATATCTGTCTCTGTCTCTCGTTATATCTCTGTCTCTCTCTGTCTCTGTCTCACGCTGTATCTCTGTCTCTCCTGCTGTCTCTGTCTCTCTCTGTCTCACGCTGTATCTCTCTCTGTCTCTGTCTCTCGCTATATCTCTCTCTGTCTCTCGCTATATCTCTCTCTGTCTCTCGCTATATCTCTGTCTCTCTCTGTCTCTGTCTCATGCTGTATCTCTGTCTCTCCTGCTGTCTCTGTCTCTCTCTGTCTCACGCTGTATCTGTCTCTCGTTATATCTCTCTCTGTCTCTGTCTCACGCTGTATCTCTCTCTGTCTCACGCTGTATCTCTGTCTCTCTCCCGCTGTCTCTGTCTCTCTCTGTCTCTCTCCCGCTGTCTCTGTCTCTCGCTGTCTCTGTCCCACTCCGTCTCTGCCTGTCTCTGCTTGTCTCTGTCTCTCTCTGCTTGTCTCTGCTCTACTGCTAGCCTGTTCTGTCTCCGATGTCTTCACTCCGGTTCTTCGCGACCTGCTTCGTACCAGTCCCAGCGACAACTCCCCTCCTCTGTCTTCCCGTCTCCCGACTATATCCCCGAATATATCCCCCTTCTCATTACCGACCAATCAGCTAGTTCATAGTTCATTTATTTGGTATAGCCCTGTGAGCCATTCGGCTCTTGAATCGGGTGCAACCGCAACAAACCAAAAACATGAACAAGACAAACATCTTAAAGTGATTTTGTGTTGACTGTGCAAACAGAAAATACAGGAAAAAAATATCAAAATATTCCTGAAATAGCACCGTACCGTACCAACGCTGTGTGCAAAAATCCCAGTGGGATGCAAGTCAAATAACAACAACAACAACCACAAGACAACTTAGATTAAGGCCATCAGTCTAACTCCGTACTACAATAAACAAAAACATGGCCAAAACAAAAAAACTTTTCGAAATCACCAAGATAAAAGCCATAAATCCAATGTAACAGTGATCACAAGGACTGTGACCGAATTTTTAACAATAAACTACATAAATAAATTATAACACCAAAAATCTAGAGCCATAAATTTAGGCCACTGAATAGCAGTGGCAGCTAGGGTTGTACAACTCCTCTAGAGCAGTTTTGAGTGAAGATCTCATAGGTAGTGAGTGATTAAAGTTGCAGTTTATTGGCAATAGCATTCCAGACCCTGGGGGCATCAATAGCAAAGGCCCTTCCTCCAGTTTTTGTACGGCAATAGGGAATGTGAAGCTGGCAAATGAGCGAAGACCTGAGGTCAAATTTGTTCTTTGAAACAGAGAGGAGATCCAGCACCAGGTAAGTCTGCGGAATTTTGTTTGTAAGCACATCGTGAATCAATAAGATCTGGTGCACAAGCCGTCGAGCATTAAGAGATGTTAAGTCTGACCCAATGTAGAGATCACAGTGGTGAGTCCTGTATGGGCAGTTCAATGCAAATCTTAAGGCCGAGTGATGGATGGAATCAAGCTTCTTCAGTACAGTACTTGAGGGCCGCTTGCCCCCGACGCCCCGCCTGTTACTTGGCCCCCTCTATCCCCAGACATTCCGGCGCCACTCCGCCCTTGACAACAACCCCCTCCCCAGCCAATCACAGCCGTACATCGCTGTCCGGCTTAACGTGCCCGTCATTACCGCCCAGTTTCCCGCCCGCCACACCTGGCCAGCCCGACGTAGCCCCACTGTCCACAACTCGCGCGTCTTTACCATTCCCACCCCACCCACCCCCTGCATGCGCGTGTTAGTCCACTGCACGTATACGGAAATGTTAGCAGCGTCAAGCTGTATATCACCGAAGTACCAACCCCCCGTGTTATGGAAAACAAACCTCATCAGCCACAACCGTCTAGAGAAGAAAAAACATGCGTCAGATGAAGCCGCGTTGGGCAAGGGTTTCGTCTATATATATTTTACCAAATTGTATTCCCGTGTCTCGTCGTTAATAAAAAAAAAAACATTAATTGGGATTTCACACAGAGTAGTAGTGCAACGTGTCTTGCTAGAGATGGGTCCGCAGAGCGGATGTCACAGAGAGCTAACTCTGAGATTCCTTGAAGGGACCTCTGCTGGTCCACACAGTTGGGAGCAAGACTTTCCCAAATTGGCCTTCCACATGGAACGTAGCTTATCACGTGACAATCAACTAGATGCGTTTTAATTCTCAGAGTTTTAATTTCGCCAATCAAATTCTTAGCTCTTTCGGTAACGTCACGTTGAAGGGAAACAATAAAATAATAAAATATATATAAAACAATAAAAATTCTCACGACGTTTCGACCATAACACAAACGGTCGTCATCAGGTGTGTCGGTTTGCATTAATTTATTTAATTCAATTTATTTAATTTCATATATTTTATTAATTTAATTAATGCAAACCGACACACCTGATGACGACCGTTTGTGTTATGGTCGAAACGTCGTGAGAATTTTTATTGTTTTATATATATTTTATTATTTTATTGTTTCCCTTCAACGTGACTTTACCGAAAGAGCTACGAATATGAATTACTGCAGTCACGAAAACTTTAAATCAAAACATTTTCGTCAATCAAGTGCAGAATTGCAGATGGAGTGGGCTTAGTCCATAAACTGACTCGACTTAAGGTCTCGGTTAATTCACAGACAAATGCCTGGACTTGAACCCATGCTTCTGAGTGGCGCCGGCTCAGAACTCTGACCTCTGAGTCACCTCCTATGCGACGTTGTTTTAAGACCGCGTAAATGTCGGCGAGGAGCAGACAAAGGTTCTGATGCACATCGGTGGTGGTGAGATCGTAGCCAGGGGTTGAACCCAGTCCACCGTGGCACTGGGCCCATGACTATAAAAGTGTACATGTTGAATTCTATATCAGGTCCATAGGATAGATGATAGAGTTGTGGGTGGTAATACGGACGACGTTTGAAGATAATAACACAAACCTGATGGACTGTTGACATGCAGCTGCAGGTACCCAATGTCGTGGATGTTTTGTGGAAACACCGTGACCTCGCAGCGATATCGCCCAGAGTCGTGGGTCTTGATGTCACTCACAGTGATGGAGGCATCGCACTTGGTCACATCACCCGTCCAGGTGGTGTGTAACAGCCCGTGGCTATCTCCATTGGCGAATTTATAGAGCTACAGTCAACAAAAGCGAGAGCATTCACAGATCAAAGATGTATGTTGTATGTACGTTGTATGTATGTTGTATGTTGTATGTACGTTGAACTTCTTTGGCACAGTGCATAGGCAACCGTGCTAATCGAAGGTGCGGGGGAAGGACAACAAACTAAACACGAACAGCGGTTTTAAAGAAACGGGTTTGCAATCTAGATAATTATTTAAAAGTGCGTAGGTCCAGTGGCTTCCTAACATTGGAAAGAAGAGCGTTCCAGACGACCGCAGCAGCACATGTGACACCGCGCGATGCGGTGACCATCTTTGTTCGATGGCCAGCCCAGAAGCTGCCGCGAAGATAATCGGAGCTCGCACCTAGAATGAATAAAAATGTCTTTAACATCTGTAGGATGCCTCCTGTCGCTATACAGGAGATGGTGAGATGTAGAGTTAGCACGGTTGGCTACGTATCGCGCGAAAGAGGTTCAACAAACATTCAAGAGACCTGCATACGATCTATACCTCCGCGGTTATATATACAGACGTTATGACATCACAATGCCATGTGACGTCATTCCTTTTGTAAATATAAAACAGTCTAGCAGCACGTGCCTGCTAATTGCATTGTCTACCAAAATGTATATCAATGCTAGCAGGTGTACCCGTTCTTCGCACGGAAATTAATAGTTTAGACCTATTTTTAAGTTTATTCAATGAACGAATATAGATGAAGATGGCAGCCCGTGCCTCCTCTGGACGTGTCCGTCCAGCCAGCCAGCAAAACTTTAGTCTCATATGGTAACAGTTGTCGCACATCTGTGCGGGGTACACGGCCTACGCGGAGGGTGGGGTGCGTGACGTCAGCAGACACACTGCGTGACGCTGCCGCATGCGGGTGACGTCACAGATGTGACGTCACAGATGTGACGTCACCGCTCACTTGCCGTGCAAAATATATCCATTATTGCGCCCACCCCCCCCCCCCCCTCCCAAATACAAAAGTCTAGTTTTTAACTTTTTGAAATTGTGTACAGTCTGGAAGCTACCCACATGCCAAATTTCAAGTTTGTTACATGTTGGGAAGTATGCTAAACATATTCACAAATTTCACTTTTATAGATATATAGATAATCCTGGGCGATAATTTGAGACGGGGTTTGGATCAGCCACCCTTCGCCACTGGCTACGTATGCATTGAATTAACGTGAGCAGATACAAAGACAGCAGTAGCTGTAGCACACTATAGGGCAGTCCACGACTTACGAATATAATTAGTGCCTGTGACCCATTCGTAAGTTGGATGTTTGTAAGTCGATGACTGCATGTACATGGTTCCAGTGATGTATTTTTTTTATTTCATTTGTACATTTTTATTAATATACTCTAATGATCGAGATAAATTACAATTATACATGCTATGAATAGGGAAAACAATATGTATTAATTGAAAGAATGGGTTACATCTATGGGACCTTTTTTTTGCCAGTATCAAAGTCTGAAAAATAAGATAACTTTTACCCTTTCTAGAAATAAAACAGGTGTTAAGATGTTTAAACACCAAATATATACATTTTGCAAGGAATCAAGTCTGTTTAACACGTAGGCTTTCGCGACCAATATTATTCATAATAAAGGTTTTTGGGTTAGTTACTCCCCCCACAAAGGGGGGAGTAACTGGGCCAAGGGTCAAGGAGGGGATCGAACTGGAAGCTCCTGGAACCCGCGAGAGAGTTCCAGAAGGGGGGCGTGGCCGTGGGCGGGGCTTGGCCACGCTGGGGGGATATGAGGGAGAGGCAAACGGGGGTTCGGGGCTGTCGTGGGGATTCTGGTCCTGGCTGTCATCGCTGCCATTGCCGCCATCTCTTTGTTATCATCGTTGTTGCTGCATAGCCAGCCGGCTATACAGTCCTCATCGCTGTCGTCACTATCTAGTCAGTTGGCTATATAGTCGTACGTCGCTGATGTCGCTGTATGGGTGGCCAAGCTACAAGCAACTCAGCACTTGTGTTATCCCGTGACCCTGACCTTAAAGTGTTAAGAGGTTAATAAGAAACCCTCTATAAGTCGTATCTCAGAAGTTGTCTCATTACACTATGATAGAGAGATGTGAAACTCACCCTCTCTTCATGTCCATCTATAGTCTGAAACCACTCCACCAGCGTGTGCATAACGCCGCTGATTGTACAGGTGTACGAGCAGGGCAGGAAAACCGTGCTGCCTGCTACAGCATTCATTTTCTCGGGGGTGATGACCATAAATTCTAGGGAAACAACAACACACAGCACCCACATTAGTACATCTCGTATGGAAAATGAGAATAGGTTTTTTTTCCCTTTCTGGCAATAAAATATGAGGGATGTTGAGATGTTCAAACGCCGACTAGAAACCTCTTTGAAGATATTAAGTGTCGCACTGAGCACACAAAGTACTTGTGGTAAACATGCAAACAGATGTGGCTCTGATCATATGTGGGCATTGTCTTTGAAACTGATTGCTCTACACCAGAGACAGTAGCCTTCTTCATGTCTCACTAGCAGTGTCAGTAGACCAGTATAATAATAAATTATTACTTATGTATGCATTGCCATTAATAATAATATAACTAAGAGTTATATGGCATTGTCTTTGAAACTGATTGGTCTACACCAAAGGACAGACTTATTTATACTCTTTGATTCTTTCAGTGAAGTCACGTAGGTATTTTATTTTATACCTACGTCACTTTGCCGAAAGAAACAAATAGAATGGATTCCTGCAGTCACGAAAGCTTCAAATCAAGATTGACTTCTAGATTTAAAGCTTTCGTGACTGCAAGGATCCATACTCTTTGGTTCTATTCGGTAAAGTCACATAGGTAAAAAATAAAACAACAAAATTCTCACGACGTTTCGGCCACAACACAAGTGGCCTTCATCAGGTGAAGGAACCAGGCTGTCTAGAGGACAGCGCTGGAGTGAACAAAGCCAAGCTCAGACCGCGACCTTTAAGCTGTGTGAGAGAAAACAGAGCGCCTTGACAAAGGAATTAGCATAAAAAATTAGCATTTAATTGGCAGACTTAGCATGATGAACGGTGTAGAGGGGGTGAACATGTGCAGACCGGCGAGGAGGGGAGGGGTAGTTTACATATTGATGGGGTGAAAAGGGAATTGAAGCTACTGCGAAAATTTGGGATACCACTACTTGAAAAAAAATACACTGTACCATTGAAAATTAGTTTAATGTTTGGTTTGATTCAGAACATCTTTCCAATGGTTTCTTAGTTTGAAACCATCCTCTCGGTTGAAATTGTGTCTGTGTTTGTAGATCTGAATTGCCTCGTGAACAAATCTCTGATATAAAAAAAACCCGTGGGTTATTATGGCCTAGTTTCACCTGCAGTGTCAGGCCAGAGAATGCCACAAGGCAAACAACACAAAGACAATGCACGCCTCAGAGCGTTTGTGGCTCGGGGTGAGCAGCTGTATCACGTTCTGATGGCAATTGGACATCGGTGTCGATGAGATTTATAGCCAGGAGTTGAACCACTCAGATATTTTGTCATCCTTATAGTGGCAACATGTCGTGAGATGCAGAATCCATTGGATCCCTCAAAGTGCAGCGCAACCTTTCGTGTTAAGAGCATGGCCCACAGAAGTAGATATCGCACAACTACCTCTGACATCCCACAGAGTGACCTCTGGTTCATGTGTGTGTGTTGAACTTATTTCGCACCATACGTAGCCAACCGTGCTAATCGGAGGTACGAGGCAACGACTACAAACTAAACACAATTCCTTTGTCAAGGCGCTTTGTTCCTCTCACACAGCTTAAAGGCCGTGATCTGAACGTGGCTCTTTCACTCCAGCGCTGTCCTACCAGACAGTCTCGTTCCTTCACCTGATGAAGGCCGCTTGTGTTGTGGCCGAAACGTCGTGAGAATTTTATTGTGTTATTTTATTTTATCAATTTATAATTTTATTCTCATTCTACGTGACTTTACCGAAAGAACCAAAGAAGATGAATCATTGCAGTCACGAAAGCTTTAAATCGAAAATTAAACCGTGATATTTCAAGTAAAAAACAACCGCAAATAGGCATAGTAACCTATGCCGCTATTGCAGGCTGGTACACTCAGTTTACAACTTCGTTACTACCAGTATAAAGGATGTCAGTGACAAGAGAGTGACTCTCAATGACGTCACTCACGTGGTTAAATAAAGGATGTCAGTGACAAGAGAGTGACTCTCAATGACGTCACTCACGTGGTTAAATAAAGGATGTCAGCGACAAGAGAGTGACTCTCAATGGCGTCACTCACGTGGTTAAATAAATGATGGCAGTCACAAGAGAGTGACTCTCAATGACGTCACTCACGTGGTTAAATAAAGGATGTCAGTGACAAGAGAGTGACTCTCAATGACGTCACTCGCGTGGTTAAATAAAGGATGACACTCACACGAGATTTCACTTCGTTAAAGTGTTGAAAGGGGACGGACGGACGGACACATTAATCTATTGCAGGCTGGTACACTCAGTTTACAACTTCGTTACTACCAGTATAAGGATCACCCTTTCTGGCAATATAAAAACAGGTGTCAATATACTCTTTGGTTATTTCGGTAAAGTCACGTGGAAAGAGAAAATAATAAATTAAATAATGGCATACAATATTTCTATCTGTGTGCCTGTGTGTGTGTGGTGTCTCTCTGTGTGTCTTTGTGTGTTATCTCTCTCTGCTTGTGTGTGTCTGTCTGTGTGTCTCCGTGTCCGTGTTCTGTCTCTCAAATTTAGGAGTCTTTGTAATCAACCAGGTAGGATGTTCACTGTTGCTGGTAGGAACCTCCTGGTGACTACACCACCAGAACCACCAGTCCACAGGGGATTGTTGTTGTGTCCGTCCGTCGTGCATCCAACAATGGGAGGGGTGGGGAGGGGAGGGTGGGGAGGGTGGGAGGGGCTGGTCACCCCGTGGTGCCCCCCTTTATAAAACTCAACGTTTCACCGACTCACTCCGGCTTGTGCCCGCCCTCACAGTCGGGCATCTTGTGCTGAACGCACCACCAACACCACGTGGTGGTGGTGCCGCTGTTGACCCTGGCCATTGACCGAGCTACCCAAACATTCCTACCAGCAGCTCCATCCCTCCCTCCGCAGGAGAATGTGTTAATGTTAGCGGACCCTCTGTGTTGTATTGCATTATATTTCTAAGTTTACGAGGTTTGTTAATCTCTTTCATTTGTACCTGATGATGATGATGATTGCTAGTGTTGCAATCGAAACGTCGTATGCTATTGTTTAATTTATTATTTGCTCTTTCTACGTGACTTTACCCAAAGAACCAAAGATTAATTCCTGCAGTAACGAAGGCTCCGAATCACGGTGTCAATGTGTTACAACACCAAACAGGATCCTTATTCAAGGGATCCTGTCTGCGTTAACCACACACACACACACACGGTGCTTGTGGTGACCATGCAAACACAACACACGCTCTGGGAACGTATTTGCACGTGTCTTTGGAACTGATTGGTCCACACCTCGTCTCAAAGTGTGATCCCAGACAACGCCAAAAGGCGAAAAGCAGGGAAACGATGCCACGATCCGGGCATTTGCAGCTCGCGACGAGCAGCTACAACATGGGGCGACGTTTCTTGCCAGAACATCTTGACAGCTGTTTTATCGCCTATTGTTATTGTTGAATACTGGCAAGAAAGGTCCCATATTGCAACGAGGTGTAGTTAGTTACAATCGTTTTGTCAGGTTAATGGGGGAGATTGTTCGTTAGCTGACACGTTTCTGGAGGTAAATAATTGATTACTTTTACGACAAATTAAACGGTTATTTAATGCTACTCCGGTTCTTGGTGGAGCATTACTTTTGAAATGTGCTTTCTCGTGCGGTCCATAGCTATTGTCACTGCTCAGATAATAGTGGTGATGATGATGGTGATGATGGTGGTGGTGATGATGGTGGTGGTGATGATGATGGTGATGATGGTGGTGGTGATGATGATGGTGATGATGGTAGTGGTGGTGATGATGATGGTGGTGATGATGATGGTGGTGATGATGATGGTGGTGGTGATGGTGGTGGTGGTGATGATGGTGGTGATGATGATGGTGATGGTGGTGATGATGGTGGTGGTGATGAAGGTGGTGGTGATGATGGTGGTGGTGATGATGATGATGATGGTGGTGATGGTGGTGATGGTGGTGGTGGTGATGATGATGATGGTGGTGGTGATGGTGATGGTGGTGATGATGATGGTGGTGATGGTGATGATGGTGGTGATGGTGGTGATGATGGTGGTGATGGTGATGATGGTGGTGGTGGTGGTGATGGTGGTGGTGATGATGATGGTGGTTGTGGTGGTGATGACCACAGTGGTAATGATGATGATGGTGGTGGTGGTGGTGGTGATGGTAGTGGTGATAATGATGATGGTGGTGATGGTGGTGGTTGTGGTAATGATGATGATAGTGGTGATGATGATGGTGGTCATGAAAATGGTGATGGTGATGATAGTGGTGATGATGGTCATGATGGTGGTGATGATGATGGTTGTGATGGTGATTGTGGTGATGATGATGATGGTTGTGGTGATGATAGTGGTCGTGATGATGATGATGGTCGTGATGGTTGTGGTGATGATGATGTTGGTGGTGACGATGATGATGGTGGTGATAGTGGTGATGATGGTGGTGATGGTAATGATGGTGATGATGATGATGTTGGTGGTGATAGTGGTGATGATGGTGATGATGATGGTTGTGATGGTGATTGTGGTGATGATGATGTTGGTGGTGATAGTGGTGATGATGGTGGTGATGGTCATGATGGTGATGACGATGATGATGGTGGTGATAGTGGTGATGATGATTATGATGGTCGTAATGGTGATGATGATGATGGTGGTGACAGTGGTGATGATGGTGGTGATGGTCATGATGGTGGTGGTGATGATGATGGTTGTTATGGTGATTGTGGTGATGATGATGGTTGTGATGGTGATGATGACGATGGTTGTGATGATGATGATGATGTTGGTGGTGACGATGATGATGGTGGTGATAGTGGTGATGATTGTGGTGATGATGGTGGTGATGGTGGTGGTGATGATGATGATGGTGGTGATAGTGGTGATGATGGTGGTGATGGTGGTGATAGTGGTGATGATGGTGGTGATGGTCATGATGGTGGTGATAGTGGTGATGATGGTGGTGATGGTCATGATGGTGATGATGATGATTTTGGTGGTGATAGTGGTGATGATGGTGGTGATGGTCATGATGGTGGTGGTGATAGTTGTAATGATGATGTTGGTGGTGATAGTGGTGATGATGGTGGTGGTGGTGATGATGGTGGTGACGGTCATGATGGTGGTGGTGATGATGATGGTGGTGATAGTGGTGATGATGGTGGTGATGGTCATGATGATTGTGATGATGATGGTGGTGGTGATGATGATGTTGGTGGTGACGATGATGATGGTGGTGATTGTGGTGATGATGGTGGTGATGATGGTGGTGATGGTCATGATGATGGTGGTGACGATGATGATGGTGGTGATTGTGGTGATGATGGTGGTGATGATGGTGGTGATGGTGGTGGTGATGATGATGATGGTGGTGGTGGTGATTGTGGTGATGATTGTGGTGATGATGGTGGTGATGATGGTGGTGATGGTCATGATGCTATTTAACTCACGAGGTGTTGTTCCTTGACGCTGCACTCCGGACCCCGAGCCATTCCCAACCCCCGCGCTGTCCGTGACCGCCGTTCCTGCGGACACATCAGAATCTCAGAATCAGAATTTATGTATTGACACTGGAGGAATCCGATGAGCTATGAAGCTCTTTTTTCACAGCTGATCCAGTAGGGCCACGGGGTAAGAACGTTACACTGATGACGGTGGCATTAGGGGCGTCACGGTGGCTAGGAGATGTTAACTACCTCGCCTGGTATACAGGAGGTCGTGGGTTCAATCCCGGACCCTGTGAGGTGTTGACTACCTCGCCTGGTATACAGGAGGTCGTGGGTTCGATCCCGGACCCTGTAAGATGTTGACTACCTCGCCTGGTCTACAGGAGGTCGTGGGTTCGATCCGGGACCCTGTGAGATGTTGACTACCTCGCTTGGTCTACAGGAGGTCGTGGGTTCTATCCCGGACCCTGTGAGATGTTGACTACCTCTCCTGGTCTACAGGAGATCGTGGGTTTCATCCCGGACCCTGTGAGATGTTGACTACCTCGCCTGGTATACAGGAGGTCGTGGATTTCATCCCGGAGCCTGTGAGATGTTGTCTACCTCCCCTGGTCTACAGGAGGTCGTGAGTTTCATCCCGGACCCTGTGAGATGTTGTCTACCTCGCCTGGTCTACAGGAGGTCGTGGGTTTCATCCCAGACCCTGTGAGATGTTGTCTACCTCGCCTGCTCTACAGGAGGTCGTGGGTTTCATCCCGGACCCTGTGAGATGTTGTCTACCTCGCCTGCTCTACAGGAGGTCGTGGGTTTCATCCCGGACCCTGTGAGATGTTGTCTACCTCGCCTGCTCTATAGGAGGTCGTGGGTTTCATCTCGGACCCTGTGAGATGTTGTCTACCTCGCCTGCTCTACAGGAGGTCGTGGGTTTCATCCCGGACCCTGTGAGATGTTGTCTACCTCGCCTGCTCTACAGGAGGTCGTGGGTTTCATCCCAGACCCTGTGAGATGTTGTCTACCTCGCCTGCTCTATAGGAGGTCGTGGGTTTCATCTCGGACCCTGTGAGATGTTGTCTACCTCGCCTGCTCTACAGGAGGTCGTGGGTTTCATCCCGGACCCTGTGAGATGTTGTCTACCTCGCCTGCTCTACAGGAGGTCGTGGGTTCGATCCCGGCCCTAACGCCACGGTGGCTAGGAGACGTTAACTACCTCGCCTGGTACAGTGAGGGAAAAAAAGTATTTGATCCCATGCTGATTTTGTACGTTTGCCCACTGACAAAGAAATGATCAGTCTATAATTTTAATGGTAGGTTTATTTGAACAGTGAGAGACAGAATAACAACAAAAAAATCCAGAAAAACGCATGTCAAAAATGTTATGTGGGTCCCACCACCTGCACGTGTGTGTGTGTACGTGTGTGTGTACGTGTGTGTGTGTGTACGTATGTGTGTGTACGTGTGTGTGTACGTGTGTGTGTGTGTGTACGTGTGTGTGTGTGTACGTGTGTGTGTGTGTGTACGTGTGTGTGTACGTGTGTGTGTGTACGTGTGTGTGTACGTGTGTGTGTGTGTACGTGAGTGTGTGTACGTGTGTGTGTGTACGTGTGTGTGTGTACGTGTGTGTGTGTACGTGTGTGTGCGTGTGTGTACGTGTGTGTGTACGTGTGTGTGTGTACGTGTGTGTGTGTGTACGTGTGTGTGTGTACGTGTGTGTGTACGTGTGTGTGTGTACGTGTGTGTGTACGTGTGTGTGTGTACGTGTGTGTGTACGTGTATGTGTGTGTGTGTACGTGTGT